>NW_007246622.1:206818-244889 GCF_000164805.1 Carlito syrichta
CAGACTACAGGCGCACGCTACCACACCCGGCTCATTTTGATTTATTGTAGAGATGAGGTCTCGCTGCCCAGGCGGATCTCCAACCCGCGGGCTCAGGCAATCCACTCACCTCAGCCTCCCAAAGGTGCGGGATTATAGGCTGAGCCACCTAGCCTGGCTGTCTGTTTGTTTTTTAGGTCAAGGTCTCACTTGTTGCCCAGGCTGGAGTACAGTGGCACGATCACGACTCACGGCAGCCTTGACTTCCTGGACTCAGGCAATCCTTCCACCTTAGTTGGAACTACTGTTATGTACCACCACATCCGGCTAAATTTTTTTACTTTCCTTATTTTATTATTATTATTTTTTGTAGAGGCTAGCCTTGAACTTGAACTCTTGCGCTCAAGGGATTCTCCCACCTACATCTTCCAAAACCTGGGATTATAGGCATGAGCCACCGTGCCAGGCCCAAACATTTGTGGGTACATAAAGGAATGTTTGATATTAGGGGACACACTGAACGAGTTGAGCCAATAATATGTTGTTTTCCCTAGCACAATAGAACCAAAGATGGTTGAGAGAAGGGTCTATTTCTGGTGTAATATGTTGATTTCACAGATGAAAACATCAGAGAAGTGAAGTGATTAAGTACTTAACTGTGAGTTGCAGACGTCACAGTAACACCTGTGTGATTTTCTTTGCCCTAATGCGTGCATAACTGCTTCCACTTAAGAGAGACACATTTAACTTATAGGTTGATTTTCCACTAATTCCAGGCTACTGGAGCATTTTGCTACGGGTCAAATACTTTCTTAATTTCTTGCTCCTTTACTTTGGAATGATTTTCTTTGAGGGCAACAACCATGTCCATTTCACAACAATGAAAATGATGTTCTTTCGTAGAATTTCCCTTCTCTCTTTAAATATGGAAACAGAAAGAAATAGAGAAAAGAACAGATCAATACCCTTCCTTCCCCGGTGACTTGGTCATCTCCTCTGTCCTCATGTTTGCCTGCAGGGCTTGTTGCTCTTGATGGAGGTAGGTAGCCCTGCTGTAAGGCAGGCCTTAGAAAGGGGCAGGGATGGCTTAATACTTTGGACTCCCTGGGAATATGCTCAGGGCATCACACAGGAGAAGGCTGTGTCTACGCAAATGTCCTCTTGATCCACAGCCAATTAGCATGACCCTGAAAACTCTCCAAGGTATTCTTAGGGAAGCTAGCAAAGCCCTAGAGGGTCCCATCCATCTTACCATGGCCCTTCTGTCCGGTAAAAAATATCAAGTTATTTTGCAGTGCCGAGTGGTTGTTTGCCAGCTGAAACTTCAGGTGGAATTCGTGATGGGAGCTGATGTCTGAGACCCGTGAGTAAGCCAGGAATGAGGTGTATCCGAAGTCATCCGTGCCGCTGAACCTGGGCTGAGTGACAGCAACAGCTGTAGAAAACCCAAACCAAACAGTTAGAGTTAACCTGAACACATACTTGTAAAAGGAGGGTTGTTTTGCTGCTGTGTCTGCCCAGGTAGTCTGTTTACTGTCATATTAATTATACTTAAGTGCCCTTCCTTGTTGAGCAACTAAGTGACTCAGGGAATTTCAAAACCAGAGGAAAGGAAGTGCAGTGTGTTGACATCCTGCACACATACAGTATAACCCTTTCACTCAAGGCCCTTTCTCCATGATGGAGAATTTACCCAAAAAGCAAAGCCCTATATTTTGAAGCTTACTTTTAGAAATAGAAAAGCTCACTGGCAGCCAAAGAATTTGCTCAGGTGATTTATACACATGATTTGGCCTCCAGACCCTGGGT
Organism: Carlito syrichta; assembly: GCF_000164805.1. NCBI lineage: Eukaryota > Metazoa > Chordata > Mammalia > Primates > Tarsiidae > Carlito > Carlito syrichta. Next base: position 208,607 of record NW_007246622.1, read on the forward strand.
GTGACTTAGAGAGGAACTCAGAGCTTGGAACCCACTGTGCTTTCGAATCCTGCACCTTTATATGAGTCAGTGGCCCAGGTCTAGGTTAGAAAAATCAAGAAATGGGAAGGAAGTGGGTTAATTTCCATCACCATGTTGGGAGTGACCAGAATGTTTTGGGTTTTTTTTAAGAAGAAATAATTATCTGAAAGAAATGCCCATCTTTCCTTTGGTGGGATGTTTGTTAAGTGATAGAAGTATGGACTTTAATAGGCTTGAAGATGTAGGGGAGGGTTAGGAAAAACAAATAGCACAGCAGAAGTTCAAGGGCCACTGTGGGCAAAATGGAATTCAAACGAGGGGAGGGGTGCCATTGGTCTTCTAGTCTCTCTTTTCATCCTGCTTCCAGTTTTCTTATATTCAACTCGTCTCTTTCACTGTGCTGTTTCCTTGTAAGTGGTTCCTACTGGCTTTTGTTTCCCTGTCCCAAAAGGACAACAGAGAACAGGAAGTGGGATGTTGATCCCCCCATCTCTTATGTCCCCAGATTAAAGGATCCCCTTAGGATCTGTTTTTATTAGTTGGGGACAGCTTGATGGAAGGAAGAAAAGCTTGTCTTGGTCACCTCATGTTGTTAAAAAGATGTTGGGCCTCCTGGGGAAGTTGTCAAACTAGATTTTTTACCTGTCTTAAGAAATATTCTTGCTTTAGTACTGAATGCTCAAGACAAAAGAGCTTGTTAGTCTTGTTATAATTGTTTATACAGCAAATCATTGTGCTATCCGGGGAAAAATGATTCTCGTCATGAGAGGTTTCTAGTTGTTTGTTTCATATGATTCTTAAATGAGGGTATTTGTGGGGAATAAGCTGAATACTTCATTTTAATATTTTATGAAAATCTTATCAGTTTGTTTCCTAGGATGTGTGGCATAAGGTAAGTGTAATTTTCCCAAAACTCACCAGAATGTGAAGTAGGGATTTGGCAATATCTTATATTTATTTTTTAATTGAATGAAAAAAAGTATGGCTTTTATTTCAGAGGAAAGATGACTCTTCACATCAGCTATTTCACTTTCAGTAGTATTGGGGGATGTGGGGAGGATGATTGAGGGACATGAAATGTATTGGAATTGAAACATAAAAATACTGCCGACCTTTCAATGTTGGCATTAAAAACAGTGAAAATAGAATTCAGTTACATTCACTGCTAAAATAGAAGAGAAATGACTATCTTCTTCTTTTAATATTTTGTCCTGGTAGTAATTTACAACCAAGTTTACTTAAAGTTTTCATTACATTTAGGTTAGACTGACAATACATATCTCATCTATACTTTATTTTTACTTTCAGACCCTGTGCTAGATGCTGGTGACACAGAGACACCAGCAAGAAACAAGTGTGAGGTCAATGAACTCGTTCGCTGAACTGGACTGAAAGTCAAGGCCTGGGAGAAGAACTTTCATGCAGAAGAAAGAGCATATTCTAAGCTATGAAGGCCAAAACAGTGTGTCATGCTCAGGGAGCTTATGAACGCTGAGAATTTTAGAATGAAGAATAAAAGCGAGAGTGGAAGGAAATGAAAGACATCAGTCACACGGGGTCAGATCACAAAGGGCTTGATACTGTCTCCATAATCCTGAAGTGACTGGGCAGCTTTTAAGAACCATTACTCTGTTGATAAATTGTCAGTCACAGATTAGACGGAGAGAGCTGAAGGACCAACTTTTGGTCAAGGATGAGAATGAGAAGTCTGGTCCAGGAATGGTGGCTCAAACCTGTAATTCCATTACTTTGGGAGGCTGAGAGGGGAGGATTGCTTGAGCTTCAGAGTTTGAGACCAGTCTGGGCAACATAGCAAGACCTCTTCCTTACAAAAAAAATGAGCCAGTTGTGATGTCATGCACCTATATTCCCAGCTACTCGGGAGGCTGAGGTGGAAGGATGGCCTGAGCCCAGGAGGTTGAGGTGAGCAATGATTATGCTACTGCACTCCAGCCTAGATGACAGAGTAAGACCCTAACTCAAAAAAAAAAAAAAAAAAAAAAGAAGAAGAAGAAAATGAGAACTCTGGTGATATCAAGAAATCTAATGATGAGTAAAGCCCACACAGAATTTAAATGTGAGGCAATTCATGGGTCACTCATTGAAGAAGACAATGGTGTGACATTTGAACAGTAAATAGAAATGTGTTGTTAGTGCTCGTAGCAATCAGGATTAGGTTCATGACACAATTTTATACATTTGGAGTCTGAGAATACCCATGAAGACTGAGAATTACTATGACCCACAGGAGGGGATATGTTACTGTCAGCGTGTCTTAGTCTGGAGGTGACCTGTCATCCAGGAAAGTAGCTCCTTGCCATCTGTGGTTGTTGAGCAATCGCACTGTGGCTAGGCCTGACTAAGATGGGCTTAGTATGACCAAAATAAGATAAAATACCGATATTTTCATATGCATTAAACATCGGATTAAGTAAAATCTATTAGTAAATAAATTTCACTTTTTTTTTACTTTAAAATAATGTGTTTGCTAGAAAACAGAATTACATAGACAGCTTATGTGCTATTTCTACTGAATGGCACCAAGGAGAGAACCAAGTGTGTTTTGACAGGTACGTTCTTCCTAAATCCTTGGTTGTGACTCACTTAGGGGGATTTTTCTTGGAGTAACTTTGAGTCTATAAAAAATAAGGTCTCACAGTTATTTGAGAGACTGAAGCAGCAGGATTGCCTAAGCCCAAGAGATCGAGGCTGCAGTAGCGATGATCATGCCACTGCTCTCCAGCCTGTGTGACAGAGTGAGACTCACACTAAAAAAAAAAAAATAGGGTGTCTATGGAGACATAAAGAATCAGAAGGGATCAAAGACAATACAGTCCGTCACGAAGACGTGTCTATGTCCTCATCCACACTGTCTCTATCATACTGGATCAGGCAGGAGAACATGGAAGGACCCCGATTCGGGTGAAGGAGGCTTTCAACCTTACAGCTCATTCTTTCCAATTCTTTAAAGCAAGCCCTTCACCATCTTAAGTAATGCTTGGTTAATCAAATCAGGAAATTGAGCAAATTATAATGGGTGTACATGGGGGCTAGTAACTGTACTTTTTCTTTTGTACTCCCTAGCTTCCTCATGGCTTTCATGTACACAATTGTGCACTTTTTTTCAATTATTTTAAGAATTTCAGCAATAAATTAGGAACATGAGGAAAAAAGAAAGATGCTGCAATTAAAACTAAAAATTATTTGTTTTGTATGTGGGAGAAGAGAGCAAAAATCACTAACAACGGTCTGGGAAAATTTCAAAAAGCATCTTGACATCATCTAGGGTCTTAAAAATTCTAGGAACCTTGAGTGAAGGTAGAATGTCTCAACATTTTCAATTATGTCATGGTCCTATATTATAGGCTGCATGTATAACCTTTTTATAACATGTTACATTATGCTAACAAAACACACATTTTAGCAAGAATTACCACAGAAGGGCATAAACTTCAATTTTAAAGATATTTACTAAAGAAAAATTTTCTCATTCTCAATAAAGGAGGAGGAGAAGGCACTAATTTTTTAAAATTTTCTATTTTGATTTGGGGGAACACATACAGATTTGTTACATAGGAGTGTTATCTGACGGTGAGGCTTGGGTTTCCATTGGACCTGTTACATAGGTGGTGGACATGGGTGGTTTTCAGACCTTATCCCACTCCCCGCTTAGGAGTCCCCTGTGTCTGTTGTTCCCATCCTTGGCACTATTGTCTTTAATGTAACTCTATATTTTTCTCCTTTTAAAAATATTCTGCTGTTAGTCTCTCTTTTTGTGTGTGTATGAGAAAGCAGGATTTATTGAGAGAACAGAAAAGCTCCCACAGTGGGAGGGGACCTGAGGGGGTTGTCCAGTCCCTCTCTTGATTTGAATGACCGAAGTTTCATCAGAGTGACCAAGATGAGCTCTTTGAATGTGGGAAGAAGGCATACACATAGCTCAGGTTTCAGAAGATCTTCCCTTCAACTCTGCAGATGATGATATCGCCTGAAACCCTGGCTGGTGGGAGGCCATGAGCTACCTAATATCGGTGTGTGGGAGGGGGCACTGGAGCCAACCAGCTCAGGCACAGGGGTGAACTCACTTCCTGTGTCAACTTTGGGTAAGTTACATCACTTCTGTTTTAGTTTCCTCACCTGTAAAATGAGAATGTAAGAGAACTTAACATTTTGAGAAAAACAAGAAAAGTTCACGACCGAAGGAAACACACCCATGAGCTAACCACGGATCTCAAGAGAGCAAACATCTTGCTCCATATCTATGATCCTGCTGCAGTTCCCCCAGTCAAGTCACCTTCCCAGTCTCTACTATGTAATATCTCCCTCTTTCTTCTCAACATCCGTATTTATTGTCTATCAATTAATGTCCTTGCTTTTTTATTTTACCAAGAAACATCAAACCTATCCACCGGGATTATCCCGTCCTTTCACCATCAAATTCTCCCACCCTCAATCTGTCATCATGACCTGCAATGCTCTGCCTTCCCTTTGGTGCGAGGCTGACTCTGCCTGGGTGTGGGATCCATGCCCCACCTGCTCAAGGGCATTAGTTCAGAATCTCTGTTCTGCCTCCCAGGAGACACCAACTGATTCTTCTCTACTGGAGATTCCCTTTAACATCAAATATGCCAGAGTATCTCTACCCTAGATAAAAAAATCTTTCCTCAAGCCTACATTCTCCTCCAGCTACTGCTCTGTTCACCATCATAGCAAGATGCTTCTAAAGAGTGTTTGTATTGACTTTCAAATTTTTGTCACCTGTTCACTCCTGACTTTATTCCTATCAGGTTATCTTCTCTATCTTTTCTTTGAAACGTCTTATGTTAATATTACCATTGACCACCATGTTTATAATTCAACAGCAATTCTCTGTTTTCACCTTATTCAATGTCTCAGAAATAGTGGACTTAGTTGATTATTTTCTTTCTCTTTTTCCTGATTTTATCTGTGAATTTTTCATCTTTATTTTAGATTCAGGGGTTACCCATGCACGTTTGTTACATGGACATATTGCATAGTGGTGGCAACTGGGTCTCAGGTGCCCATTCCCCAAATAGGGAACATTATACCTCATAGGTAATTTCTGAACTCTAGTCCTCCTCCCCACCTCCCCATCTCCCCCTTTATTGGTTTCCCCAGTGTCTATTATTCCATCTCTGTGACCATTTAGCTCCCACATATGAGTGAAAACATGTCGTGTTTCGTTTTCTGTTTCTGAGTCGGTTCACTTAGGATGACGATCTCTAGCCTTTTCCTCTTAAGATACTTCCTTCACTTGGGCTCCCTGATACCACACTCACCTAGTGTTTGCCCCACCTGACTTAAGGGTCCTCCTCATGGTCCTTTTTTCCCCAGTCATCTCCATCTATCTTTACTTTGTATTTGATCCTAAGTACCACCTAGAGGTGGACAACTCCTGAGTTATAGTCTTGATCTCTGATTTCTTTCCAAGGCTTCAGATTCATATATATAACCAAACTACTGGAGACTGTACATACATCTGCATGTCTGATAAGAATCTCAAATGGATTAGACACAAAACAACACTCTTTATTCCCATATTTATAATCTCTCCTTCAAATCCAACACTTCCCTTCCCTCCCCTTCAAATCTCTTCTCTCTCTTTGCTCCAAGCAAAAACTGGACATCATCCTTAAGCTGTGTCTTTCTCTGCGGCCTCAATCAGTCGACCAAGTCCTGTTCACTTCATCTTCAACATGTATCCCCAACCACACGACTTTTCCCCTCCTCTGTTAATGCCCCTGGTGTCCGATGCACCATTCTTTCTAGCCTGGGCTACGATGTTTGCTTCTAAATGGGTCTTCCTGCTGCCACCTTTACCTCTCATACAGTCTCCTTCCTGTATTGTAGCCAGAGGGTCTTATAAATAGAAATTGCGTATTAAAAGTCCTCCGGTGTTTTCTCTTGAAGTTTGAGATAAAAGCTCCTTTCCATAGCCCAAAGCCCCTATTCCCCAGATCTATTTTATACTCATCTCTTCTTGCTCATCCTGTTTCAACCATGTTAATGTCTTCATACTTCTCAAACAAACCTAACACACTCCGAGTTCAAGGCTTCTGCTCCTGTAGCTTCCAATGCTCCCTCACTTCCTTTAAGACTCTGTTCAAGTTGTCACTCCTTAGAGTGACCTAAACACCCCATTGAGCTATTCATCTCCTCTTTCCTCTGTCATGTCCTAGCTCCTTAACCCGCCTTGCCTGGCCAAATTCCATCTTATGCTGTTTGTTTGTTTTGTTTTTCTTTCTCTCCGGTTAGAGTGCAGATCCCAGTGGGGCAGAGGGCTTGTCTGTCTATCCTAAAGCAACTTTTTGTCCCCCCCACTCTGGATGAAAAAAGTCCTCAAAGGGAAATGTTTTACCGATGTGGAAGAGGTAAAGCAAGCAAACAAACAAACAAAAAACCCCAGGAGAAGCACTAAAAAGCACCAAAACTGACAAGCTCAAAAAACTGTTTTGAGCAAGGGAAAAGGCATCTGGATAGATGTATTGCATCAAATGGAGAGTACTTGGAAGGTGATTGAAGTTGAAAACATGCAAGAATAAATACACAATTTTTATATATAAATTCTGTTTTTTGGGGTCCCCATGTTTATGAAATGGTTGAATGTAAAGGAGTCAGCATAGTGTCTGGGACATAGTGATATATATTTATATGTTATGTCTCTGCTGTTATTGTTTATCTAGTATCTTCACTATGTTGTTCTTAAGGGACTAAGTGAACTTCTGTACTTAATTCTGTTCTTATATGACTAACTGGAGCTGTTGGGTGAAGTTGAAGAATGTAATTTCTGTACCATCACCAATGCTAATCATTGCTTGTTTGATTTTTTTTTCACTTTTCTAGTTATTTGCCTCTAAAGAGTAAGAATATTACTGGAGTTTTACAATGATATGAGAATCTTAATTTTTCTAGTGATGAGAAAAAAAATCAGATAATACATTACAGATAAAAATCAAAGCATAGTGGCCCCCAACTTGACAAGTCAGTTCTTTCTTATAATTAAGTTGTATAAATGTAATTATGATTTTATAAGTTTTATCTTATAAACATTTAGTTTCCATTTAGTATTTGGCAATAATATCTCTAATTTAATTTAATTTAATTTTTTGAGTCAGAATCTCACTCTGGCACCTAGGTTTGGAGTGCACAAGCACAGTCACCACAGCCTTGACCTCTTGGGCTCCGACGATCTTCCTGCCTCAGCCTCTTGAGTGGCTGGGATTATAGGTACATGACACCATACCTGGCTAATTTTTTGATTCTCTTTTGAGACAAACTTGCTATGTTGCATAGGTTGGTCTCAAACTCTTGGACTCAAGCAATTCTCCTGCCTCGGCCTCCCAAAGTACTGGAATAACAGGCATGAGCCATGAACTACACTGCCCAGCCAATAATGTCTTTTTTAACTTGTAAGCTAAAAATACTAAATATGTTTCTTGGGGTAATTGATAGTTTTTGACAGAGCTGTTTGGGTTTTACTTGTCAAAAAGTCTGTATGATACCCTTATGATCTCATTTACAATTCTACAATATGAACTTGAAAAAAAATCCCTTATGTTCATCAGAAAATACTTGAAAATACTGAGTGTTTTCAAGATAGATTGGCTTGTCCAAATGAATTTTTTAGAAATAAAGTTCATTGCTCTATTTTTATACAAAGGACAAAAAACTGTGGTTGACCTCAGATTTTGTCTCTATACAGGCCGCTGTATACAACCTGGGTGCAGTGGACACAAGGGAGTGCTGAGCTAGTGAAAATCTAACTCAGTTCTTCCTCCTCTATTATGTATTTTAATGAAGCAAGCAGATGGTAGATAGATTTTCCCCCTAGAAACTGCTGATTTTGAAAGACTCCAGAATGCCAGTTTTCCAGGCATGGTATTCAGCAGTGTATTATATCTGGAAATATACATTTAACTTTGCCAGGAAAATTAATCTACCCTCAGGCAGATGGATACATTTGCAAAAACACAAGACCACTGCCAGCCTGTCCAGCTTTCCTTTGTAGTTTTGGGTATAAACATCCTTTCTCTCTCTTTGTTCTTAACTTCTTCTTAGTAACACAGAAATAGAGTTAGCTCAACATCCTGCTGAAACGCAATTAAGTTATAAAGCCAAGTACATGATCACTGTCATTGTTGTTTCTGCTTCTGTTGCTGAGTGAGTTTCTTGGGACTATACTTTCACACTGTTTGGTGTCATCATTTAGACATAAAAAAGTGGCAATCTACAAATGTAATATTCATTTAAAGGGAATAGAAATCAGAATCTCCTGAGGCATTTTTAGCAGAGATAGGTGATTGTAGCTTGTACGGAAAATACACACTTACCTTTTCCTTCTGCACCAAGACAGAGATACTTAATACATGAATAAAATCAAGCTATTTATTCAAATGACTACATAATATTCAATTCACCCACAGTAAAAACATGAAATAAAGATGATCGGTTGGTTGCCAATTCCTGCTCATACTAAATTATTCAAGCATTCTAGATAGATATTTAATTCCTACCATTCACACTTCACTATTTAATTATCAGGAAAAAGCCAAGAACAAACAGAATTTTACATTAAGGTGGGAAAATTGTTGAAAATGTGATGCCTCAATACTCCCACCAGCAAAAGAAACGATAAATGATCAGAATGTGCAACAGTACATTCCTTTTTGACGCATAATTCTTAGAAATGAGTGCCATCTTCTGGCTTCTCAAAGAAACTGCTTTAAATCTAAATCTGGCACCGGTCGGATGTTTTATAGCACCATGAAATGTCAAAAAAAAAAAAAATTCTGAAACATGTAGGCTCACATCATAATATCTGCATTGCATTATGGCTTGTGACTAAACTTTGAGAATGGTAAAATTTTCTTATCTTCTATAATTCACATTACATAAACTGTGCAGGTTTAAATTCCTTCAATTTGTTGTTTATTGTGATGAAATAAAATTTCTAGACATGACACACATAGAATACTCTGAAACTGATGTATTTTGAATAATTTTGTCACTCCTAACTCGTGGGTTTCTTCATGTCAGCAGAGTTTTAGTTAAGAAATGAAGAAATATTGAGGTTGGAGTGGTTCACCATTCAAGTTCAGTGGGAATATTTGTTTTAGTCTGTTAATATATCACTTTTAAAAGCTATGGATGTGTAGGTGTATTTTTAGATACTCCAAAGTAATGGGAACAGCAATTATAGTCCTTACTGTGTACCAGTTTCTAGTGCCCTAAGTTATTTTATTGCTCACAGACATCAGTGAAATATTCTTATACTTATAGGGGTTAAGATGTAAGGTATAAGATATTCTCATGCCTTACATCAATAAGAAAGGAATACTTCCGTCTCATAGATGAAGAAACTGAGACTCAGAGAGGTTAAATCACAGAAGTAAGAAAAGACAGAGTCGGGATTCGGACCCAGGCCCATTGGACTCCAAAGCCTGTGCTCTTTCTAACATGTTATGCTATCTACCCTGTTATGATGACTGGGATATTCATGACATTGGCTGATTCAAAGCTACTGGTGAATGCTTTATATTATTCAAGTTTATACTCGCAAATTGAATTTATACAGCTTTATTCCACTTTGCCCCCAAGTCCTGGCCATGGACTCATAAAAATTTGTAGTACTCATATTCCTTCCTCTTTATTTAATAGAAATGTAAATACATAGTAATTACCTTGTAGGGCTGAGCACTTAATTAGTACTCAATACATACCAATGTATTTATCAACAGATGGGTTTTAATAGGAGCTTAATTGTTTTCCAATATGCAGGGACTATGAATGAGAAATACTGGTTAAAAAGATCAATATGTCTCTAAAAGTTTCTAAATTATTGAATATTTGGAGACATAGTCACACACATACATACATAAATACATACAGGCCAGATAGTTGACTATGATTATCAATTTTGATTTTGATATTGTCTAAAAAATAGTTTAGGAAAAGCAAAAGTCAAAGAAGGATAGAAAGTAATTAGAATGATTTATCAAAGAGTAACTCTAATTGTGAGAGAAAAGAAAAAAATCTTAACCAGTAATATTACAAAGAAAACTAATTTTAAGACAACTGTAGTCTAGCTACTGAAGTACTGGAAAAAAGTAGCATTACACTGCAGAATACGGACTCAAGTCGGGGACCACAACCTATAGTGCTTCAAAAACATATAATAAAAACAAGCTTGTATTTATAAATATGATGTGAGAAATTGTTCTAAGCAATATCACTAATAAAACAAAGAGAAATCATCAGCCATGATTTTTGAGGGTTTATATTGAACATGTGTGGTGGCATGTGCCTGCAGTCCCAGCTGCTCAGGAGGCTGAGGTGGAAGGATCACCTGAGCCCAGGAGGTCGAGACTGCACTGAGCTGTGATCATGTCGCTGCACTCCAGCCTGGGTGACAGAGTGAGATTTCAACTCATAAATAAAATAAGATCAGATGAAATGAAATGAAAGCCGGGCTCGGTGGCTCAGCCTGTAATCCCAGCGCTTTGGGAGGCTGAGGTGAGTGGATTGCCTGAGCCCGCGGGTTCGAGACCCACTTGGGCAACTTGGTGAGACCTCATCTCTACAATAAATAAAAAAATTAGCCGGGCGTGATACCGCGCACCTGTAGTTCCAGCTACTTGGAAGGCTGAGGTGGAAGGATCGCTGGAGCCCAGCAGGTCGAGGCTGCGGTGGCTGGGAGCAGCCACTGCACTCCAGTCTGGGTGACAGAGTGTGACTCCAACTCAAAAAAAATAAAGAAAGAAATGAAATAAAATAAAATTCATATTGGGAGTATTGGTTTTAATTGGGAAATATCTTATGCCTAGTAGTCCTAAGACTTTTATGTATGAATAGTGAGCAGTTGCCCATCTCAGGCTATGCTGGTATCTAGCAAAACTACAGAAGAATGACTAGAATAATTAAGAGTTAGAGTTACAGTATGCAAATGGCAATCAGAAAACATGATGAAATACCATATTTTATTTGCTATAGCATGAAATATCTGAAATAAAACTGTACCAATTACGTTTCTTGGTTACAGACAATAGAAACCAATCTGGCTGTCTTAAGCAGGAAAGGAATTTATGTGTGGAGATAGACTGCCTGTTAGAATCAATGTGAAGGCTGGAGAAACAGCAGGGAAAACAGGCAAAAACAAAGAAACACAGGCTCAAACACAGCCAAGTTCACCAGCCAAGTTCACACTATGGGAACAGCATTGTCAGGATGCAGCTGCTGATTTCTCTATGACTGGAGACAGCTGTGAGACCACCTTGGCTACAAAAAATTTCTAAATATCGCTCTGCCTTTGGATTGCTGTTTTAGGGTTCAAATCCTGGGAAGAGTATTTCATTGCAGCCTAGGTCATGTGCGTGCATGCAAATAGTAAGGAAGTTAGGTGCTACGTGACCAAACTCAGAACCAAAACAAAACACAATACCCAACAAATGTCTCCCACCGACTCTTAATGGCTGGGTGTCAATATGCATCCTCTCCATTCCTGTATTTTCAAATCAAAACTTCCTTGGAACATAATGCAACAATCCCACATATAACTAGGAAATGTATCCTCTTCCTAAATGGAGTCTTCCTCAAGTCTTTTCTTTCATTGCATTTTGTTCCAAGTACAGGATGGATCTCTGCCTACTAGTTATCCTCACGTTGATGTTGTGATCCTGTTTTGATATGGACTAAGTCTCAAAGTTACTAAATCCAAATACTCTACCGAAACCAGGGAACACATGCTATCCGTTATGTGACATGGAAGTCACTATGATTTTTCTAAGTGTGAAGATCAACACAGTGCTTGCTAATGCGGCTAGAATTTGTCGCTCAACAGCATCCACGAGAGGATCCGAAGGAAGGAACCTGATACAGGGGGCTCGTGATAAAGGGGAGCAGGAGCAAACAGGGATGGGGGCCCCCCAGAGACTAGCCACAGATGTACGGCTGGAGAAAGCTACCCCTTCTAAGACACAGTGTGACAAAAGCCCAAGATCCAGGATCGCCTGGAGGGAGCTAGGTCTGTGCCTGGCGCTGCTTATGGGACTATGGGTTCAAGGCTTGGCAAGGCAGAGTTGGAATCAGTGGTAGACACACCTTCTGGTGTTGGGGAGAGGGAGAGAGACCCTAGCTTTTGCTTCCTTCCACTCTCCTGCTTCCGACAGGGTCTCCTCTGGGCAGGGGAATTGTAGTTTGTACAAGACTGAGAGATGACTCTCAGAGTCACAGGAACAATGCACACTGCCATGGAGGAAACCCCTTGGCTATAATCCTCATGTAAAGGATGGTTAGAAGCCTCTTCTGATGAGCTGACCACCTTCCTTGGACATTGCAGCCTTTCACACAGGGGAAGCACATTTTTAGTTCTTCCTCTCACCTTCTTCTTGCTTTCCACAAACCCTACAGCTGCTTAGTTCTGTCCCTGGTGATGGCAGTCTTCCCTCCTAAGAGACCTGGACACAGGGCGCCCCAGAGGCTTCATGAGACCTCTGTGAACTCTTACCCCTGGATGTGGAAGGTGGTGGCCTGAGGCAGGAATCTCACGGTGCGTGTGTGTGTGTATGTTATGTGTGTGTGTATGTTGTGTGTGTATTTGTACGCATGTACGTGTGCCTGTGTGTGCAACTCAGACCTCTTTAGCAGACTAGTGAATCCAGTGGGACCCCTCCTCAGAATAATGTTTTCATTTATTTTAATGTAATTTTTTATTTTAAAATGGCTTCTGAATTTAGAACTGCTCTACTCAGCCATTAATAAAATACCATTACATGCGCACTTTCATAATCATTGCATAAGATGGCTATTACTGTTTACTATTTACAGAATAATGTAAGTTTGTTTTAATTTAATGATTTAAATTTATGAAGTGAAATACATGTGATTATAAAGCAAATATTTTTTGGAAATATAATTTTAAAAAACACAACAAAAATTTTGTTGTATAGCAAAATGTATAGTTCTGTCCTAGTGTCTATAAATAGCCAGATCTAGCAGCAGATGTAATAACTACAGTGATTTCAAATTGTGAGGAACAAAAAATTTTCTCGGTGACAAAGTCACAAGTACTGATAGTACCAGTGTGACATTCATAACTGAGACTAGGTTAAGCTCCTGCTGGAGCTCATAACAAGATGGAATTTTTTTTTCTCATCCATGTTCATAGCTCCTCTGACCCGGACAGTTACCTGGGTTCTCCCAGGACACAGTCCTTACTGGCTGACCCATTCTGTCACCTGCCCTGTTTACTCATTGGGGCCTATCTTGTCCCACCCCGTATACTCCATTTACTTGTGTCCTTCTCCTGTGTGACATAGTTTTTTAAAAAATTTTATTTTACTCTAGGAATGTGAGGTACAAGGGAGGATTAACTACATAAGTTGGCTGCATGCAGGTGAAGTTTTGGCTTCTAACTGGCCTTCACTTCCCTGGTAAGGAACCAAGTACCCTCTGTGTTGTCATGTACCACCCACCCTTCCACCTCTCTCCCTCCCCTACAATGCCCAGTGACTGCCAATCCCTCCCTTGTGCTAATTTGACTAATATTCAAGGCCCACTTGTGAGTGAGAACATGTGGTATTCCGTTCTTTGTTTCTGTGATAATTCACTTAGTATGATGATCTCCAAATCCATCCAATTTGCTGCAAAGTCGATGATTTTGTTCTTTTTTATGGCTGCGTAATACTCCATCATTTGTATGTAGCACATTTTCTTTATTCAGCTCACTTATGAGGGGCAGTAGGGTTGGTTCCATGTTTTTGCTATTATGACTAGTGCAGCAATAAACATGTGTGTGCAGGTGTCTTTTCGGTAGAACGATTTATGATACTCTGGGTATATTCCCAGGAGAGGGATTGCTGGATCATATGGATGGTCAATTTTTGGTTCTTTTAGGAATTGCCACACTGTTTTCCGTAGAGGTTGAATTAGCCTGCACTCCTACCAACACCATTTCCTTTTCTCTGCACTTGTGCCAGCTTCTGTTGTTTTATGACTTACTAATGATGGCCATCCTTACAGGAGTTAGTTTGTAGTTTTGATTTGTGTTTCTCTGATGATTGGTGAGGATGAACATTTTTTCATGTGTCCGTTGGGTGCTTGTATGTTATCATTTGAAAAGTGTCTGTTCATGACCTTTCTCCACTTTTCAATGGGATTTTTTTTTTCCTTTCACTTCATCCTTGTAGATCCTGGATGTTAGGCCTTTGTCAGATGCACAATTTCCAAATATGTTTTCCCCCATTCTGTGGGTTGTCTCTTCATTCTCTTGATGGTTTCTTTTGCTACACAAAAGGTTTTCAGTTTGTTGAGGTCCCAGTTGTCTATCTTAGCTTTATGGCATTTGCTTTTGGGGACTTGTTCAATAATTCATTGCCTACTCAGATGTGCATAAGGGTGTTTCCTACATTTTCTTCTAGGATTCTTATAGTCTGAGGCTTTACATTTAGTTGTTTGATTTATTTTGAGTTTATTTTTGTATATGGTAAAAGGTTTAATTATTCTGCCTATGGTCAGCCAGTTTTCCCAGCACCATTTGCTAAATATGATCTCCTTTCTCCAGTGCTTGTTATTTGTGACTCTGTTGAGGATGAATTGTTTGAGAGTCATGTTTTTACTTCTGGAATCTCTGTCCTGTTCCATTTGTCTATGTGACTATTCTTGTACCAATACCAGGCTATTTTGATTACTGTAGCCTTGTAATAAAGTTTAAAGTCTGGAAGTGTTATAACTCTGTTCATTTTGCTGATTTTTGGGACAATTTGTACTCTTTTCTGTTTTTATATACATTTCTATATTTTTGTTTCCAGGTTTGAGAAAAATGATGTTGGAAACTTGATGGGTATTGCATTGAATCTGTAGACTGGCTTTGGTAAGATAGGCATGTTAACAATATAGATTCTTCCTATCCATGAGCATGGAATACTTTTCTATTTGTTTGTGTCTTCTTGGATTTCTTTGAGTTGAGCTGTGTTTTGTAGTTTTCATTGTAAAGTTCTTTCACTTCAGGCCATTGAGCAAAATGTTGGCTGTGGGTCTATCAGAGATGGGTCTTACTGTTTTGAGGAATGTTCCTTGTTTGCCTAGGTGTTCAAGGGTTTTTCTCAAGAAGGGACTAGATTTTGTCAAATGCTTTTTTGAATCTAATGATATAATCCTGTGGTTCTTGGTTTTATATCTGTTAATGTGCCGAATAACATTTATGATCTTGTGAATACTGAACCAGCCCTGCTTCCCAGAAATAAAGTCCACCTGGTCGTGGTAGATTATTCTTGAGATGTGTTGTTGGCCCCAATTTGCTAGAATCTTGTTGAGAATGTTTGTATCTATGTTAATCAAGGAGATTGGCCTGCAATTCTCTTTCCTTGTTGGTTCTTTCTCATGTTTGGGTATCAACATGATGTTAGCTTCATAAAATGAGTTGGGGAGAATTCTGTCTTTCTCAATTGCCTGGAATATATATTTTTTTAACTTTTAAACTTTTTATTTTAAAATTGTGAGGTACAATTCAGGGTTAGGTATACAAATACTCATTATGCAAATACCCTTGTTGATGAGGTGTGCCCCCCTTCCCTAGGCAGATTACCGCTACTGCCAATCCCACCTCCCTGCTCCCCCAACCCCCCCACAGTTTCCCACTACTGTCAATGCTTTTCTTATAGTATTATGATAGTTGTTCAAGGTCCACCTATGAGTGAGAACATGTGATACTCAGTTCTTTGTTTCTGTGAAAGATCACTCAGAATTATAGACTCTAAAGTCCATCCATATTGCTGTGAAGTTCATGATTTTATTTTTCTTTATGGCTGCGTAATATTCCATTGTGTATATGTACTACATTTTTTTAAATCCAGTTCTCTTTTGATGGGCAGCACGGTTGGTTCCATGTTCTTGCTGTTGTGAACAATGATATGATAAACATATGTGTGCAGGTACCTTTTTAATAGAGTGATTTGAGTTCTTCCAGGTATATTCCCAGTAGGGGGATTGCGGGGTCATATGGAAAGTTGATTTTTAGAACTTTTAGGAATCGCCACACTGTTTTCCACAGAGGCTGTACTAGTTTGCACTCCCACCAACAGTGTAGAAGTGTTCCCTTTTGGTGACATCCTCTCCAGCATCTGTTATTTTTTGAGTTGTTGATGATGGCCATTCTGACTGGAGTTAGGTGGTGTCTCAGTGTAGTTAATACTTTCAATAAGTTTGGTATCAGTTCCTCCTTGTATGTCTTGTAGAATTCAGCTGGAAAACCATCTGGTCTGAGGCTTTTGGGGGGGGCAGGAAGATTTCTTATGACTGAGTCAATTTTCTTGATTTCAGGCTCTGAGATTCTTTTCTCTGACTGGTGGATTCTACTTCCTATGCTTGTTACTGTATTTTTAATTTTCAGGATGAAGTTCTTCATTTTCTTGATTTCAGAATGGGCTTTTCTGAAGTTGGCCAATTCCGCTTTTACTTCCTGTGCAACTTTGGTGAGTTTTTCTAGTTTCTCTTGGTTCTCTCTGTTTATTTAAACTATCCAATCTTGGATTTGTGTGATTGTTATTTGGAGCAGGTTTTTTTTTTTTTTTTGTGGGGGGAGGGTTTCCATTGTTTGTGCTCTGATAGCTGCTTTTTTGGGTGCTGTCTCTTTAGTGCTCTGAGCATTGGCTACATTTTTTCATTAAGTTTTCCTCATTTGTGACAGGTATCTCTTCCTTCTCTGTAATTTGTTTTGTTTTGTTTTGTTGCTCTGAAGCTAACCAGTTACCCTCTGTTCTAATGTCCTTTCTGTGGTTCAGTATAGGTTACTCAGTGAGAAAGGGAGGGGCATTCACTTCTGCTCCTTGTTCCACCCTGTGGCAAGTTTCTCAACTGTAGCAGCCCCTGCTATTAGCACTGTGCAGAGAGTGGGTAAGAAGATGGGCCCCCATCTGCTGTCTGCAGTCTGTAGCCTGGAAGTCTTCCTACCAAGAAATCCTTTGGGTATCTTTTGTGTTGCTCCCTCCTTGTTCAAGTCTACTCTCTGCTATTGAAAAAAAGAGTGATTCCCCTGCCAGGGGGGAGAGGGAAGGGGATCCACCCTGTAGGCATGCAGGGCTTGGAGGTGATTCTTCCTGAAATGACTGGAAAGATGGGCCAGGTGCCAGTGAGGTTCACTCTGTAGGTAGACTTTCCCTGCCTGGTAACCAGCTGAAGCCACACTCACAGCACCTGACTCAGCAGAGGTTTTTTTCCCCTTCCATTCTGCTTGGGGTCTGGTTGCCCACCATTGTTTCCTGACCGGGACTCCTCCTGCATGGAACCAACAACTTACACATGGCTGAGAAGGGTTGAATGGACCCAAAGTGTCTTGGGTATACTTACTCACTCTCATTCACTGGACAGGGCTTTAGTTCCTGTGGCACATGGTGGGGAATGGGGCACCCGGATTCCTATGTCTGCCATCATTTTCTAGTCTCTATGTGTTCAAAGAGACTTTTGCTGGGTGCAGGGTCTGTCATTCATCTAAAAGTGTTCAGGGTGTCTCTGTCTATTGGTGGCTTGGTTCCTACTCTCTGCCTTGCTTGGCAAGAGCAGTGATGGTCTTCTGCTCCACAATGACTCTTTTGTATCTCCTCATGATATCATTTTTGAAAAATGCTTTGTTGACCCAGTGTGAGGCCCTGGCTTGAGGCTGGTCTGCTCCCTTGACTCTTACTCTCCAGGCTGTCATACTGCCTTAACTGCACTGGACCATGTACCAGACAACTGGGGACAGACCCTATGCCTAGAGCCCTAGAAATCAGTCAAATGAGCTAATCCACAGGCAACCCTCAGAACCCAATGAACCCCACCCCACTTGCCCCACATAAACCTTCTACAGTTCTGGCTTGCTGTGACCCCATCCCTGGGAGAAGTCAGGCATGCCATGTGCATGGCGATCTTCTTTTGTTTGAACTTGTAAGTAACAAAAAATGCCACCTTCATCTATTTGAGTAAGATGTGTCCTAAAATCCAAAAAAATCTTTAAATCTTATAAGACACCCTGATGCCCTGACACTTCTTCTCTCTCATTTCTTCTCCGCGATTTTGCTTGCTTTTGTTTCCCCCAGCACTTATTATCTATCTAGAATATTAACTAGAATATCTTGCCCTGCATTGAAATGTAAGGTCCACAGAGGCAGAATTTTATCATTTTTGCTTTCTGTTGTGTCCTAAGCACTTGGAGCAGGGTTTGGCACATAGAAGTCTCTCTATACATATTTACTGAATGAATGCAAGTTACTCCTCCCTGCACCTATTGTGACCAGTCATTCTGGCAACATTTTCAGCTCTCTTTGAACCTGTTTCTGTGGTTACTTGAGGAGCCTGAAATAGGAGAGGATGATGTAGATTCCAATGCAATGGAACTGTGACTGGGTCTCTTGAGAGATTTTCTCTTGTGGGTGTTAAAAGCCTCTAGTCTAGTAGAGCTCAGAGCCATAGAGTGGAGACAGTTATAAAAGGGTCTTTAGGGGTTATTGAAACAGAGACTGCTCTTCTGCCCACCCATGGTTTCTGACCCTGTGTAGCACGGAAAACAGAGCAGTGCATCAGTTAGCATTTCAAAGTATATGTGGCATCTTTCAGGGCAGCACCATGACTTTTAAAGGTGGCCCAGGTGGTGCTGTCACAGTGTCTTTAATGGACTATGTTGCCATTTTATAAGGTCAACAACTTTTAAGTGATGAGTTTCATGATATGCTAGTATCTATCTTTGCCTTGTTTCTTTCACTGTGAGGCCTGTTGGTTAGAAGTAGTACTGTGCAGGAAACCACCTTGACTTCTACGGCGTTAACTAGTCCATCAAGAGAAATGGTAGAAGATGCGTGACTAGTAAGGAAAGCAAATGCAAATCCAGAATAAGTAATCAGGACATGAAGGACAAATTCCTGATGCTACCATGATGCAGTCAACCTGCTACTGGTGGCTGACTAGTCCCCTTTAAGTCTTGGGACCACATAAGGGGTCAGTGTTGTTTGTAGCCTTTGGGAAGTCAGGATTAAACAGTGGCACTTCTGAAGTCATACTTATTAAGGGAAGGTCCCTGTCGAGGCCTTGCATGGTCTCCAATTCTTCCAACAGAGTCACCTTCATATGCTGTCAGATTGTGTTCTAAAATCTTCTAACAATTCATGTCTCCATTAAAAATGTGTACAGTCTTCTTCTCGGATTCCTTCCTGCAATAGACGTCATTGCTCTTTCTAGTTTTTGATAGTCTGATGAGGATAATTTGTCTAGATGTTAGTTTAGTTCCATTTTGGTGATTGCTGGTGAGTTTAAGCACCTTTTACTTGTTGGTCATCTATATGCTTTTTGGTGAAATCTCTGTTCATATCCTTTACTAATTTTTTTTTTGAATTTATCTTTATTTCAATTCTAAGAGCTCTTTGAATATTATGTTAATCCTTTCCTAGTCACATCGCAATTAGTTTATCCAAATCTGTTGTTTTCGACTGACTATATATATATATATTCTTATATACAAAGGGAAACTCTCCCAAAAAACTGGAATTTATTTATTAAAAATTTGTCTATTCTTACATGTTAGAAATTGTCACCTTAAAAGTACTCTCTATTTGATGCAATACACCTATCATGACACTTTTTCCACTACTCAAAATAGTTTTTGATGCCTTTTAGTGCTTCTGTTGTTTTTTTGTTTTACTCTTCCACATTGGCAAAACATTTCCCTTTGAGGACTTTTTCATCCGGGGAAACAAAAAAAGTTGTTTCAGGTGATATCAGGTGAATAGGGAGGATGGGGCATGGAAGTCATACTATTTTTGGTAAAAAGCTACTGAACACTCAGCACAGTGTGGGCAAGTGCATTGTCATGGGGGACTGCTTCCTGCTTGGAAGGCCCAGCAGGTGGGAGACTGGTCGACTGTGCTGAGGTAGGGTCACCTGTTTGCCACAACTCAGGATGTTGCTTCTGCAAGTCGTGATGCAGCCTTCTCAAACTTCCAGATACAAATTTTAGCTGACTGTTTGATCCAGAAGAATAAATTCAAGTGTATTTCAAGGAGTCTGTCCTCCAAAAGATAATTCCATTTTTGGGTCCCCCCATGTATATATACATTTTTTTAAAGTTGTAGTCTCACTCTGTCTCTCACCACAGCTTTGAACTCCTGGGTTTAGGCAATCCTTCTGCCTCAGCCTCCCAAATAGCTGGGAATACAGGCATGTGCCACCATGCCTCATTAATTTAAAATTTTTTTTTTGTAGAGACGAGGTCTCACTATATTTCCCAAGCTGGTCCCAAACTCCTGGCCTCAAGCAATCCTTTTGCCTCAGCCTTCCAAAGTGCTGGGATTACAAGCGTGAATGACAGTGCCTGGCCCCCATTAAAAAAAAAATATCTTTAGCATATTCTTGCTTGGTTAAGAACCTTTCCCTTATCCCTAGACTGTACATGAGGTTTCCAATTTTTGGTTCTGAGATATTCACTGATTTATATTTTAAATTTAAGGGTTTAATAATTCTGGATTTTATTTTAGTACACGGTGTAAGAGAAGCTCAACTTTATTTTCTTCCGGTTGGAGAATAAATCGTGACAGTTACATTTAGTGCATAAAGCATTCTCTCACAATTGAATAAAACAAGGCTGGGCCCAGTAGCTCAAGCCTGTAATCCCAGCACTTTAGGAGGCTGAGGTGAGAGGATTGCTTGAGCTCAGGGGTTTGAGACCAGCCTGGCAAATTGGTGAGACCTCGTCTCTACAATAAATCAAAAAATTAGCCAAGCGTGATGGCCCACTCCTGTAGTTCTAGCTACTTGGAAGGCTGAAGTAGAAGGATCGCCTCAGCCCAGCACATCAAGGCTGCAATGGCCACGAGCATGCCATTGTATTCTAGCCTGGGTGACAGAGTAAGACTCCAACTCAAAAACAAACAAATAAAAAAACACCAAAAAACCACAACCCCTCCCCCCAAAAACCCCCAACAGCTTTGTCATCTGTTGTATTCTCATACCTTATGAGGTCTTTTGCTGATTTTCTCTTTGTTTAATTGATTTGTATCTCACTGAGCCAGTACTACAAAGAGAAGGATGAGAGTGGTTTAAGTGTGTTCTCATATCAGGCAAGTCATGTTACCCTTCACATATACTCTTTTTCACATTTTTAATAGATTTTAATTGCTTGCTATCATACATATTCTTCTACATCAGGTTCAAAAGCTTTGAAATTGTATGGAATTGCATTATTTATGTATTGTATTTGAGAAAACTGATATTTTATGGTATTTTATTATCTAAGAATATGGTAATTTTTTTCAGACCATTCAAAACTAATTTTATCATAATTAAGTTTTTATAATTTTCTGTATAGAAGTTTTGGACCATTCTTGTCAAACTTATTCTAAGTATTTTGTGGGTTTTTTCACAATTGTGTCTCTAAAAATTTCTTATATTGGTTTTGAATGTATAACAAGATGTTAAAATGGGATTTTCAACGGAAGCAAAAAAAAAAAAAAAGAGGGCAATGTCAGATCAAAGTGAGGAGACCAGGATTTACAAAGCAGGCATTTGGAAACCAGTGGTATATCTTGAATTCCTTACCCTCACTGAGGGTATACAAGGTTTCCCACCCTCACTTTTTCACCTCAAATCAAGAGAGTGGGATCTTAGGAACACAATGTGGAGAGCCAAATATATATGCCTGCAATTTGAGACAAGGGGACAGAGTGGACTGCTTCCCGCTTGGAAGGTCCAGCAGGTGGGAGACTGGTTGGCTGTGCTGAGGTAGGGTCTATGAGAGTCTATGTCTTGACTGGATCCAGGGTCTACAAGGGAGAGGTTGTAAACATGTTGCTCCTGGGTCAATGCGGTTTCTGTGTGTGGCACAGAGATATTGTGGTGTTTTCTTAAATTCTGACCAAAGGAAGCTCCTTAAGAGGCAAAGTAGGGAAAGCTGAAGAGTCATGAGATCACTAGAGGTTGAGGGAGAAACAAATCACCTGCTGGAATAGATATGCCTTTTTTCAGGGCAAAGAAAATTGCAGGTGGGAGATCCCAGCCATGGGTTCTTCAATGCACTTGGGAAAATGTTCACAAGACAAGGTTGACTTTGAATGTCTGCCACATTCAAAGAGCAGTGATGCTAAATCATCTCAATCATATCAGTGAAGAAAGAAGCTTTCTTTTCTCTTTTCCTCTGCCTGAACTCTATGCTGAGGGACCAAGAGTTGCAGGTAGCACAAGAGGGGAGGAAGAGTTTCAGCTTTCATTCTGACTCGAGTCCCAAAGGGGAGGGAAAAAGCAAGAAGTTTAATGCAGATGAAAGATTTACCTATCATATAAAAACAAAAAACCTATTAACTAAGTGGAGCTCATATTTTGTGACCCAGAAATAATGATATTTACATTTTCATTTGAGGGGAAGAAGAAGAATTAGTACCACTGAATAAATTTAAAGGAGAATGGATGACAAAGTAAAATTGCTTTATGTTTACATATGACTGTGCTATTAAGAAGAAAAGCTATTGATTTTCATTTTTTGTCTTGTAACCAGTTACAGCACCAAATTTTCTCATCATAATGGTAGCATTAACAAGAACTAGATTTGATTCTTCTTTTCTAGTATCAGTATTGATTATTTAATTTTTTGCTTATTGCATTTGCTTGGACTGTCCCAAGAAAATGGCAAATAATAATAAATATAGCAGGCATCCTTGTCAAATCTTATTTTAATTGAATAGGCTTTAGTGTTTTACCATCAGAAATAATATGTGCTTTTGGTTATAAGCTAGGCTTTATTAAATTTTAGTATGTTTATTCCATTTTTAGTTTCTGTTTCTATTTTCTAATTTTCTTAAAAAGAGCAAGACAAGCAAACCTCCTGAATTTGATTGGATACCTTATCTGCGTCTGTCAAATGACATTTCAGTATCAATTGATATGACACAAAATATTTCTCTTTAGTTTACTGTTTAATTTTGAATTAGGTTGATAAATTTCCTGGTATTGAATCACCCTTGTATTCCTAGGACATTCTCTAGGGAGTAGATATTTAATTACCTTTCCAGATGCTAATGTAATAATTAAAATGTTTTTCATTTGTGAGTCAATTTGAATGATTATAGCTCTGAAAAAAACATGCATTTTCCCCAGGTTTTGAAGTTTGTTTGCACTAGACATATATATTTTATTCTCTAGTTAAGAAAAACATTTCTTCTTTATCTATGATCTATGATCATTCACAGCCTCACCCTAATAATATTTTTATTTTAATTAGACTGTTAAGAAATTTAATTTTTTGGCTTTAATAATAAACAAGGTCTTTTATACTTTCCTGTATTTTTATTTCATTTCTTTCAGCTTTATGGTTAATAATTCCCTTTTTAAAGTTGTTTTTATTTACATATTGTTCTTCTTTCTAATTTCTTACATTTTATTTTTCTTTTGGATATGCTTGGTTCAATTTGTGGCTATGCAGATCTTCAGGCTCTTACAAAGGAAGAAAGCATAACAGATACTCCATTCTCCATGATCCAGAACCTGACTTTCACCAACCTGTGCACTGACCTCAGAATACACATCTCACAAGTGATAGCTGGATTGGAGTTGGAAATAAAAAAAATGCATCTTCCCATAATCCCTTCTCCTCTCCATTTATAATATAACTTTAATATATAGTAGGCAAGTTCTAAATAAATAAAATCTTAAAATCATTGCGATACATAAAATAAGTCTCCCATTTTAGTAAGTAGAAGTACAAATGATATTCTTGAAAAGAAGTTTTACTATACTAAACATGTCAATTCCCACTAAATTATTTTATCAATTCAATGTGATCTTAATAGAAATAAGCGAAGGCATAGAGTGAGAGTTCAAAATCAGACACAAATAGACCTAGGAAATTTTTATGATGAGTGGCTTTTCAAATTAGTGGAAAAAAAAGGATTATTCAATAAATATTACTGGTAAACTAATCGTGAGAATAAAGGAGAATGTTTATATTTGTTGTATAACCCAAAGTAAACCCCAGCTGCATTAAAAATTAAACTTTAAAAATAAAAATGTAACAATTTTAGAAATAAAAATCATTGGTTGACTTATTAAAGAATCCTTCCAACTTTGATGTAATAAAAGAAAGCAGAAAAAAGTGATAAATTTGGCTACTTAAAGCCTAAAAAGCATCTTGAAGCCAAAAATGTGGGAAAACAAAGTCAAAAGACAAGTGAATTCAATTGTATGGATATACTATGTTGTGGTTATCCATTCATCTGTTGATAGACATTTGAGTTGCTTTAATTTTTTGGTTATTATGAATAATTTTTCTATAAACATTTTAATTTAAGTTTTTGTATGAACATATATTTTCATTTTTCTCGATTATATGTCTTGGAGTGAAATTGCTGGATCATATAGTAACTCTAAATAACATTTGAAGGAATTGTCAAACTCTTTTCTAAATTGGTTGCACCATTTGAGAATCCTACCAGCAATGTATAAAGCACTGGTCATGCTACAACAGGGATGAACTTCAAAAGAATTATGGCAAGTGAAAGAAGCCAGTCACAAAAGGCCATATGATTATATGGACATTTATGTTAAATGACCAGGAAGATGACTAGTGTTTGCCTAGGGCTGGAGGAAAGGGGAGAGTAAAACTAATGGGTACAGATTTCTTCTTAGAGTGATGAAAATATTCGAAATTAGAGAGTGACAATGGCAGCACTAAACTGTACATTTTTTTAAAATTCATGTTTTAAATTTTTAAATTTAAAGATGTGGGGTACGATTCAGGGTTAGGTATACTAATGTTCATTATGCAGGTACCTTTGTTGATGAGGTGTGCCTCACTCCCCTGACAGATTCCCACTACTGCCAATCCTTCTCTTATAGTATTATGATATTTGTTCAAGGTCCGCTTACGTTTTTTAAAATTTATATTTTTATTTATTTATTTTTTTTTGAGTTGGCGTCTCACTCTGTCGCCCAGACTGGAGTGCAGTGGCCGCCCCCGGCCACCGCAGCCTCGACCTGCTGGGCTCCGGCGATCCTTCCGCCTCAGCCTTCCGAGTAGCCGGAATTACAGGTAGGCGCTACCACACCCGGCTGATTTTTTGATTTATTGTAGAGATGAGGTCTCGCTGCCCAGGCGGGTCTTGAACCCGTGGGCTCAGGCAATCCACTCACCTCAGCCTCCCAAAGGCGCGGGATTACAGGTTGAGCCACCGAGCTCGGCTTATCTTTTTATTTTAAAGATGGGGTACAATTCAGGATTAGGTATACAAATGGTCATCATACAGGTAAAGTTTGGGCTTCCTTTGGTCCCCACTTTGCCGGGCTTGCAATCAGGGACTCTTATTATGTTATGTGCCACTCCTCCCTCTCCTGGGTGTCCTGCTACTGACAATTCCTTTCTAATAGTATTATAGTAAATGTTCAGGGTCTGCTTATGAGTGAGAACATGTGGTACTCAGTTCTTTGTTTCTGTGATAGATCACTGAATCTGATTGACTCTAAATCCATTCAAGTTGCTGTGAAATCCATATGTTTGTTCTTCTTTATGGCTGCATAATATTCCATCATGTATATGTACCACTTTTTAAAAATCCAGTTCATTTTTGATGGGCAGCATGGTTGGCTCCCTATTTTTGCTGTTGTAAACAGTGCTGCAATAAAACTGTGTGCAGGTATCTTTTTTGTAGGATGATTTGAGTTCCCCTGGGTATCTTCCAAGTCAGGGGATTGCTGGGTCTTATGGAAGGTCAATTTCTAGTTCTTTTAGAAATTGCCACGCTGTTTTCCATAGAGGTTGAACTAGTTTACCTTTCCACCAGCAGTGTAGAAGTGTTCCCTTTTCTCTGCATCCTCACCAGCATCTGTTGTTTTTTGCTTTATTAATAATGACCATTCTTACTGGGCTTAGGTGGTATCTCAATGTGGTTTTGATTTGCATTTCTTTGATGACACTTTTTCATGTGTCTGTTGGAAGATGCCTTATGTCTTCTTTTGAGAAGTGTCTATTCATATCTTTTGCCCGCTTTTAAAAAAATTTTTTTTTTTTGAGTCAGAGTCTCAATCTGCTGCCCAGGCTAGAGTGCAGTGCCATGCTCACGGCCACCCCAAAGTCAACCTGCTGGACTCACACAATCTTTCCACCTTAGCCTTCCAAGAAGCCGGAACTACAGGCATGAGCTACCATCACTGGCTAATTTTTTGATACATTGTAGAGACAAGTCTCACCAAGTTGCGTAGACTGGTCTCGAATCCCTAGGCTCAGGCAGCCCTCTTGCCTCAGCTTCCCAAATTGCTGGGATTACAGGTTTGAAACACTGCGCCTGGCCATTTTTCCCGCTTTTTAATGGGACTGTTTATTTTTTTTCCTTTTGGCATGTTTAAATTCCTTGTAAATCCTGGATGTTAGGCCTTTGATAGATACACAGTTGGCAATGTTTTTCCCCATTCTGTGGGCTTTCTCCCTGCTCTCTTGAAGGTTTATTTGCTTTGCAGAAGCTTTTCAGCCTAATGAGGTCCCGCTTGTCTGTCTTATCTCTTATGACATGGACTTCTGGTGTTTTGATCAGGAATTGGTTGACTACTCCAATTCCCATAAGGGTATCCCCTGCGTTTTCTAAGATTCTTATAGTTTGAGGTTTTAGGTTTAAGTCTTTAAACCCTTAGAGTTGATTTTTGTGTATGGTGGCAATAGGGGTCCTGTTTCAATCTTCTGCATGTGGTCAACCAGTTTTCCCAGCACCATGTACTGAATAGTTTCTCTTCTCCCAAGTGATTGTTGGTGGAGGCTTTGTCAAAGATGAGTTGGCTGATAAATTAAGGGTTTTTTTTTTTTTTGGGTTGGAGTCTCACTCTGTCGCCCAGACTGGAGTGCAGTGGCCGCTCCCGTCCATTGCAGCCTCGACCTGCTGGGCTCCGGTGATCCTTCTGCCTCAGCCTTCCAAGTAGCTGGAACTACAGGTGTGCGCTACCATGCCCGGTTAATTTTTGATTTATTGTAGAGATGAGGTCTCGCCTGCTGAGGCGGGTCTCGAACCCGCGGGCTCAGGCAATCCACTCACCTCAGCCTCCCAAAGGCGTGTGATTACAGGTTTTTTATTCTGGAATCTCTATCCTGTTTCATTGGTCTGTATGCCTGTTCTTGTACCAATAACAGGCTATTTTAATTATTGTAGTCTTATAATAAAGTTTAAAGTCTGGAAGTGTGATACCTCCCACTTTGTTCCTTTTGCTGAGGATTGTTTTGGCTATTTGTTTATATTTCCATATGAATTTCTGTATTGTCGTTTCCAGGTCTGAGAAGAATGATTTGGGTAATTTTATGAGTATTGCATTGTATCTGCTGATTACCTTCAGTAGGATGGACATCTTAACAATGTTGATTCTTCCTATCCAGGAGCATGGAATATTTTTCTATTTGTTTCTGTGATCTTTGATTTATCTGAGCAGTGTTTGTAGTTTTCATTGTAAAGGTTTTTTACTTCTCTGGTTAGGAAGATGCCATGGTATTTCATTTTTTGGTGGCTATTGTGAATGGGATTGTGTTTTGTATTTGTTTCTCTGCTTGTTTGTTGTTGGTGTATAAGAATGTGACTTTCTTTTGCTCATTTATTTTGTACCCTGAGACCTTGCAAAAGTCTTTTATCAGTGCAAGGAGGTTTTTGACAGATTCTCTTGGATTTTTGAGGTATAGGATCATATTTTCAGCAAAGGGGGATAACTTAATCTTCTTTCCTGTTTGGATACCCCTGATTTCCTTCTCTTCCAACATAATGTTGAACAGGAGAGGTGAGAGTGGGCGGCCTTGTCTTGTTCCAGTTTTCAGGGGAAATGCTTCCAGTTTCTGTCTGTTTAGCAATATGCTGGCTGTGGATTTATTGTAGATGGTGCTTACTATTTTGAAGTATGTTCCTTCTATGCCTAGGTGATCAAGGGTTTTTATCAAGAAGGGATGCTGGATTTTTAGCAAAAGCTTTTTCTGCATCTAATGATATAATTGCATAGTTCTTTTTTTTTTTTAATCTGTTTATATATTTAATTACACTTATGTCCTTGCAGATGTTGAACCCATTCTGCATTCAGGGATGAAGCCTACTTGGTCATGGTTGATGATTTTTGAGATGTGTTGTTGGATCTGATTTGCAGGAATCTTGTTCAGAATTTTTGCATCTATGTGTATCAGGGATATTGGCCTGTAGTTTTCTTTTGGTGTTGGATCTTTACCCAATTTGAGTATCAGTGTGATGTTAACTTTGTAAAATAATTTGGGGAGAGTTCTGTCTTTCTCAATTGCCTGGAATACTTTTAATAGGATTGGTATCAGTTCCTCCTTGTATGTTTTGTAGAATTCTGCTGGGAAGCCATCTGGTCCGGGAATTTTTTTTGTAGGTAGTTTTCTTATGACAGAGTCTATTTCCTGGGTTGTTATTGGTTCATTTAGTGTCTCAATGTCTTCTTGTTTCAACCTGAAGAGGTTGTGTGATGTCAGAAAGTCCTCCCTTTCATTTAAGTGATTGAGTTTGTTTCCATACAGGTGTGCACAGTAATCTCTGATAATCTTTTGTATTTCTTTGGGGTCAGTTGTGATTTGATCTTTTGAATTTCTGATTGTGTTTATTGGACTTTTTCTCTCTTTTTCTTGGTCATTCTGACTAGAGGTCCATCAATCTTGTTTATCCCTTCAAAGAGCCAACTTTTGTTGTTATTTTTTTCTGTTATATTTTTGTCTTCCATGTCCTGCAATTGGGCTTTTACTTTGGTGATCTGGATTTTTCTGTTAAAGTTAGGGTTTTGGTGGTCTTGCCTTTCCAGCTCCCTTGGATGATTTGTTAGGCTCTTAACTGTTGATCTTTCCATTTCTTGATGTGTGTTGGTAGAGATATAAATGTCCCTCTTGGAATTGTTTTCATGGCATCCCAGAGAGCTTGGTAAGATGTTTCTTCATTTTCATTTGTTTTCAGGAATCTTTTAATTTCTGTTTTGATTTCTGTACTGACCCAGGAGTCATTCAACATCATGCTGTTTAGTGTCCAAGTCTTTGTGGGTTTTGGGGAATTTTGTTGGTGTTGAAATTTATTTTTATTCCACTGTGGTCTGAGAGGCTGCAGGGCAGTATCTCAATCTTATGAAATTTGATTATGATTAGTTTATGGTTGAGGATGTGATCGATCTTGGAGTACATTCCATGTGGTGATGAGTTGAATGTATATTCTGTGGTTGTTGGGTGAAGTGTTCTGTAGGCATCTGTTAATCCATTTGGTCAAACATCAAGTTGAGGTTCTGGATCTCTTGGACTTTTTGCCTGTATGATCTATCTAGGGTTGTTAGTGGGATATTTAAGTCCCCAGCTAAGATAGTGTTTGAGTCAATATCATTTTTTAGTTTACTTAGTAGTTGCTTTACAAATGCTGTGTTGAGCGCATATATGTTTAGGATGGATATTTCTTGTTGATGTATTGAACTTTTTATCATTATGTAGTGTCCTTCCTTATCTTTTAAAATTTTTGATAGCTTAAAGGTTGTTCTGTCTAATATTAAGATTGCAACTCCTGCCTTCTTTTGTGATATGTTTGCCTGGAAATTTGGTTTTTATCCTCTAACTTTGAATCTGTGTGTGTCCTTTGTGGTGTGATGAGCTTCCTGGATGCAGCAAATTATTGGGTTGTTTTAAAAATACAGCTTGCCATTCTATATCTTTTCAGTGGTGCATTTAGTCCATTCCCATTCAGGATAATTATTGAAATGTGAGTGTTTATCCCCATCATGAGTTTCTTATAAAGTTTTTCTTTCTTTTCTTTTTTTTTTTTTTTTGAGTGGGAGTTTCACTGTGTCACCCAGGCTGGAGTGCAGTGGCATGTTTGCGGTCATGCAACCTCGAACAGAGAGTACATCAACCTGCTGGGCTCAGGTGATCTTTCCACTTCAGTCTTCCAAGTAGCTGGAACTACAGGTGCCTACTACCACACCTGGCTAATTTTTTCAGTTATTGTACAGATGAGGTCTTGCCAAGTTGCCCAGGCTGGTCTTGAACCCCTGAGTTCAGGCAGTCTTCTTGTCTTGGCCTTCCAAAGTTCTGGAATTACAGTCTTGACTTCTTTGTTTGTTTTCTTTTAACTTTGGGTTTTGTATATGCTTGTGTTTTTAAGTTTGCAGTTGCGATGTACTCTCTGTTGATTCTGTTCTCCTGTTCTCTTGGGAAGTGCATGGTCATTCTTTTTTTTCTTTCTTCTGTGCTTAATACCTTTTAAAGTGTCTCCTGTAGAGCTGGTCTGGAAGTTGCGTAATCTCTTAGGGATTGGATGTCTGGGGCACATTTTAATTTTTCTCCCTTGCTGATGAAGCTGAGCTTGGCTGGGTAGGAAATGCTTAGTGAAATTGTTTATCCTTGAGGACTGTGAAAATTGGACTCCAATCCCTTCTAGCTTGTAGTATTTCTGCTGCTAGGTCTGCTGCTATTCTGATTGGTCTTTCCAGTAGGTAGTCTGACCTTTCTCTCTTGCTGCCTTTAAGATTTTTTCTTTTGTACCTACTTTGTGTAGGTGAATTACTAAGTATCTAGGGGTTGGTCTTATTATTTGATGTCTTCTGGGGGTTCTCGGTATCTCTTGTTTTGGATGGTCACATCTCTGGTGAAATGAGAAAAGTTTTCTTGGATAACCTCCTGGAATATTTGCTCCAAGGTGTTCTCTGTTTCCCTTTCTTCTTCTGGTATACAAAATTAGGTGCAAGTTCTGCCTCTTGATGTGATCGTACATATCTTGGAGGCGTTGTTCTTTCCTTCTGAGTTTTCTTTCTTTTTTTTTAACATATAAGGTTAATTTCATGTTTTGGTTCAAGCTTGAGATTCTTTCTTCTGCTTGATTAATTCTGCTTTTTGTGCTTGTCATCTTTTTATTTCCTGAATGAAGTTTTTCATGGCCAAAATATTTGCTACAAGTTCTTTCAATGTTGCATCTTGTCTTTCTTGATCTTATTCACTCTCTCCATCCATTCCCCAATCCCTGTTGTATCCTGGGGCTAGTCATTGGTGACTTCCACTGTTTGAACTCTGAGGTCTGATTATTTGGGTGTTGTCTCTTTGGTACACTGGTAATTACCTGTTTTATTCTGTTGATTTTTCCTCATTTGAGGCAGATCTCATTCTTCTCTTTTTGGTTCCATTACTCAGTGCAGTGGGAGGGGTTTTCACTTCTGATGTTTGCTCATCCCTCTATTCTTTCCTGATTAGGGCTCTGAATTTGTTCTATTTTGAAACAGGGCTGAGGGTGGGAAGGTTTTCTGTCTCTTGTAGTTTTGAGAGTTGAAAAAGAAT
The DNA here is from genome assembly GCF_000164805.1 of Carlito syrichta. Taxonomy (NCBI): domain Eukaryota; kingdom Metazoa; phylum Chordata; class Mammalia; order Primates; family Tarsiidae; genus Carlito; species Carlito syrichta. The sequence goes on from NW_007246622.1 coordinate 239,922, forward strand.
GAGGAGAGGGAGCCAGGATACAGAAATGACTTGCAAATCACAATGTTCAATGACTGGGGTATGGCTTCCCTGAGACCCACTCTCCACCATCACTCTATATGATGATGCAATGGGTATGTGAGTATACTCCCTGAGTCTAAGATAAAACAACAGCAGTGAGGAGAACACACACCACCACTCTATATGATGATCCAATGGGTATGTGAGTATACTCCCTGAGTCTAAGATAAAATAACAGCAATGAGGAGAACAGAAAAAAGTAGAATGCAATAGGATGGACAAAAATAATAAAATAAAAACAAAACAAAAAAACTACTGAAAAACAAAAGCAGAAACCAAAGCAAGAAACAATAAAACACACACACACACACACACACACACACACACACACACACACCAAAACAAACAGGAAAACAAAACACAACAAAAAACCCCAAAACAGGAAAATCGAGTACACATGCACATCTAACACACACAAAATGAAAGGAGAAGGAGAAAACAGAGAGAAAAAGGAGGGGGGATGCAAATCAAACTCTCATACATATATTCACACACATCTTAAACAAAAAAAGAATAGCAACAAAAAAAGAAACTGAAAGATGAACACTCAATTATTCACATACACATGTAAACAAAACAAAGAACAAAAGTAGAAAGAAAAAAGAAAGGAAAAAAGAAAAAGAAAAATGTGGGGGGGAACGCAAATTGAACGCTCAAATAAACATTCACTCACAAAACAAAACAAAACACGTTTAAAAAAATTCTGGGAGAAGTGGCAAGATGGCGACGGGGCAACCCAATCTGTGAAGCCCTCTGCAAAGGAGAGCTGCAGTGGGTCTCTGACTCTCACCCCAGGGTGCTGCGGACCCCAACATTGCAGCCTGCTCTTCATATGGAGCTCGGCTGTTGCCACCATTGGGGCATCGCAACGGGCTGGACAGTCACTGTGGCGCAAATGGTGCCACCGCCGCAGCCCACCCTCCCCGCCGCTGCCGCTGCCGCCGCTGCAACCTCCATAATGGCCGTAGCACATCGCACCACCACTTCAAACCCCTTCAGGGAAGGTCTGCTGGGATCACTGCCACCTCTCCTGTGACCGAGATGTCCTGCCCGCCTGCCGTAAGTCTCCTATTGTCTGCCCTAAGGCAGGTAGCCATCTTGTTCCTGATCGGCCTCACCCGCTCTGGGCGAGCAGCTGGGATAGCATCACCTGCTGGTGATTCAAGGTAACAACACCAAAACGGGAGAAACAAGCTTGATAAAGACATAGACCAGAGTGCTGAACGGAAGGTAATCTGAACTGTCCTCCACAGCAGACCAGGGGCAACTGATCCTAACTGCAAACTAATTTACCAGGTTGAAAAGAAAACTATAAATCAGACCTGAAAGGACACTGGACTTAAACGAAATGTCTCAGAGTGTGCTTCATTGATTCTATTAGTTTAATGACTTAATTCTATTCCTACTGTATTATTCCCTTTTTTCTTTTTTCCTTTTCCTTTTCTTCTCTTTTCTTCTCTCTGTAAACTGTATCTTTGTATAGAGGAACAGCACACTAGTAAGGTGGTTGGTTAGCTTGTATGTTAGCATCACTATATATTTTATTTTTATTTTTATTTTTTGTATGAGAGTTGGTTCATCTGTAGCTGTGGTCTATTGTTTTTATCCACTTCAGTATAGGCCTCTCTCTCTATTTGTTGGCACACTCGTTTGTTTCCCCCCTTACCCCTCTATCTCTCCACTCCCCTCTTCAACCCACTATCTGCTCCATTCTCTCCCCTCTGCTAACCATATTTTATTTCAGGGAGTAAACCTACAGCCCCACTGCATGGACAGATTCCACGGCAGTGGGAAGTGGGTTCCACATTATCCACACACCTGTCAGCGAATACTAGGACCTGCAGATAGATTTTGAATCACAGCTACCCCCTTAAGTAAATCTCAAAACTGCAAAAAGGACCACCTCATACCTACATTGCAACTCCAGAATTGAACAAAGTAAGAGGGCATACATAAAGAATAGGAGATTGAACAAACAGAAGTAAAACCAATCCCTTTACCCCTGAATAACAGAATTAAAGAGACAGTGACGTGGAGGGAAGGAAAAAGTAGGGAGGGGGAAAAACCACACAAATGAAGAAAAACCAAAAGAAGAATATAGGTCTCACACAGACCCCTAGGAAATCAGACACTGAGAAAACAGATTCTGGAACACAAACAACGAAGAGCCCCCAGAATGACTGGTTACATGCAACAAACCCAGACATCAAGACATTAATGTAGAGAATTTAAAAAACTGAGGAGAGACAAGAGGAAATTAGGAAGGAACTGATGTCAGAAATGACAGCAGTAAAGAATACTGTGATGAAAATGAACAACAGACTAATAAGCATGGAAAGCAGAATCAGCCGAGCAGAAGACAGAATCTCAGAGCTTGAAGACCAAAACACAGAACTAACCCAAACTGTCCAAAGCATAGAAAAGAAGCTCAAAAAGACAGAACAAAACCTGCAAGAGATGAATGATCACTTCAAGAGACCAAACCTAAGAGTAATTGGGCTTCCTGAGACAGAGAGAGAAACAGAAGCCACACTGGAATAAACATTTCATGAAATCATTCAAGAAAACTTCCCTCATCTCATTAAGGATGAAAAAATTCAAACACAAGAGAGTCAGAGAAGCCCTGCAAGACAACAAATGAGAAGACCAACTCCCAGACACATAATAATTTGCCTAAACAAAGTAGCTATAAAGGCAGCAAGAGAAAAAGGCCAGACTACCTACAGGGAAAACCAATTAGAATAGTGGCAGACTTATCCACAAAAACCCTTCAGGCCAGGAAAGCCTGGAGCCCTATCTTCAAAGTTCTAAAAGAGAAACAATTTCAATCAAGAATAACCTATCCAACCAAACTAGGCTTCATTAGTGAGGGAGAATTGAGATCTTTTCCAGATATCTAATCCCTAAGAACCTACGCTGCTACCAGACCACCTCTACAAGAAACACTTAAGAAAGTACTGGACACAGAAGAAACAGAAAAAAGAACAACAGCATTCTTCACAAGAGTACAGGCAAAAGATTAAAAACACACATGAACCAACTCCAAAACCCAAAGAAAGACAACAACAAACAGGAACAACTCTGTATGAACCTTATGACAGGGATCAACTCTTGCATTTCAATTATTAGCCTAAATGTGAACGGACTAAATGCACCACTGAAAAGACACAGAATGGCAAAATGGATAAAATATCATCAGGTGACAATTTATTGCCTTCAAGAGACTCACCTCACTAGAAAGGACACCCACAGACTCAAAGTAAGAGGATGGGAAACAAACTTTCAGGTGAACGGAATACAAAAGTAAGGAGGAGTAGTGATCTTAATTTAAGACAAAATACCCTTCAAGCTATTAAAAATCAAAAAAGATTCAGAAGGCCACTACATAATGATAAAAGGCTCAATCCATCAACAAGAAATATCTATCCTAAACATATATGCACCCAACATAGGTGCGCCAACTTTCATAAAGCAACTTCTAGGAAAACTAAAGAAAGATATTGACTCTAACACTATCATAACTGGGGACTTTAATACCCCACTCACAACCCTAGACAGATCATCAGGACAAAAAAATCAGCAAGGAGATCCGGAACTTCAATGTGACTTTGGACCAAATGGACTAAATTGATACCTACAGAGCACTCCATCCAAAGACCACAGAATACCCATTCTACTCATCACCACATGGAACATATTTAAAGATTGACCACATACTCGGCAATAAATCAAGCAGAAACAAGCTTAAAAGGACCGAAATTCTACCAAGCACCCTCTCGGACCACAGTGGAATAAAAATAAACATTGACACCAACAAAGTCCCCCTAAAACCCACAAAGACATGGACACTAAACAGCATGATGCTAAACAACTGCCGGGTCAACGATGAAATCAAAACGGAGATCAAAAGATACCTGGAAACAAATGAAAATGAAGAAACATCTTACCAAAATCTCTGGGATGCCCTGAAAGCTGTAGTAAGAGGAGAATTTATATCCCTACAAACACACATGAAGAAAATGGAAGGAACAGAAATTCACAACCTAACAAGCCACCTAAAGAAGCTGGAAAAGCAAGACCACAAAAACCCTAATTTCAGCAGAAGAATCCAAATCACCAAAATAAAAGCCCAAATCCAGGACATGGAAGACAAAAAGCTAATACAAAAAACTCAATGAAACAAAAAGCTGGTTCTTCAAAAGGATAAACAAGATCGATGTTCCCCTAGCTAGACTGACCAAGAAAAAACGAGAAAAAACCAAATAAGCACAATCAGAAACACAAAAGATTGAGTCACATCTGACCCTGAAGAAATACAAAAGATCATTAGAGACTACTACATACACTTGTATGGAAACAAACTTGAAAACCTTAAGGAAATGGAGGACTTTCTGACATCACACAACCTACCTAGGTTGGAACAAGAAGAAATTGAGACCCTAAATAGACCAATAACAATCAAGGAAATCAGCTATGTAATAAGAAAACTTCCTACAAAAAAAAGCCCTGGTCCAGATGTTTTTCCAGCAGAATTCTACAAGACATTTAAGGAGGAGCTGATACCAATCCTACTGAAGGTATTCCAGGTGATTGAAAAAGATGGAACTCTCCCCAAATCATTTTATGAAGCCAACATCACATTGATACCCAAGCCAGGTACAGATCCAACAAAGAAAGATAATTACAGGCAAATATCTTTGATGAACATAGATGCTAAAATTCTCAGCAAGATCCTAGCAAACCGGATTCAGCAATACATCTCAAAAATCATCCACTGTGACCAAGTAAGCTTCATTCCTGGGATGCACTCCTGGTTCAACATTTGTAAAACCATAAATGTAATTAAATACATCAACAGATGTCAAAACAAAAACCACATGATCATATCATTAGATGCAGAAAAAGCTT
>NW_007246622.1:244930-345651 GCF_000164805.1 Carlito syrichta
CATAAATGTAATTAAATACATCAACAGATGTCAAAACAAAAACCACATGATCATATCATTAGATGCAGAAAAAGCTTTTGATAAAATCCAGCACCCCTTCTTGATTAAAACCCTTGAACATCTAGGCATACAGGGAGCATACCTCAAAATAGTAAAAGCCATCTATGAGAAACCCACAGCCAGCATACTCCTAAATGGACAAAAATTGGAACCAATTCCCCTGAAAACTGGAACTAGATAAGGATGCCCACTCTCACCCCTCCTGTTCAACATAGTATTGGAAACCCTGGCTAGAGCAATCAGAGAAGAGGAGGCAATCGGAGGTATTCAAATAGGAAAAGAGGAAGTCAAGTTATCTTTCTTTGCAGATGATATGATAGTGTACCTTGAAAACCCAAGAGAATCTGTCAAAAGTCTCCTTACATTGATAAAGGCCTTTGGCAAAGTCTCAGGATGCAAAATAAATGTACAAAAGACAATCGCATTTCTCTATGCCAATAATAAACAAACAGAAACCCAAATAAAAAACACAATTCCATTCACAATAGCCACAAAAAGATGAAATACCTTGGCATCTTCCTTACCAGAGATGTGAAAGACCTTTACAATGAAAATTACAAAACACTGCTCAAAGAAATCAAAGCTGACACGAACAAGTGGAAAAATATCCCATGCTCATGGATCGAAAGAATCAACATTGTGAAGATGTCCATCTGACCTAAGGCAATCTACAAATTCAATGCAATATCCATCAAATTACCAACAACATTCTTCTCAGACCTAGAAAAAACAACACAGGAATTCATATGGAAACACAAACATCCAAGAATAGCCAGAACAATCCTCAGCAAAAAAAACAAAGCAGGTGGTATCACAATACCAGATTTCAAACTTTACTATAAAGCTACAATCATCAAAACAGCTTGGTACTGGTACAGGAACAGGCATATAGATCAATGGAACAGAATTGAGATTCCAGAAGCAAAACCTCAATTTCTCAACCAACTCATCTTCGACAAAGCCCCACCACCTACCACTGGGGAGAGGAGAACCTATTCAGTAAATGGTGCTGGGAAAACTGGCTGACCACATGCAGAAGATTGAAACAGGACCCCTATCTATCCCCATGCACAAAGGTTAACTCCAAATGGATCAGAGACCTAAATGTAAAACCTCAAACCATAAGAACCTTAGAAAAGGAAGGAAATACTCTAATGGAAATCGGAATTGGCATCCAATTCCTGAACAAAACCCGAAACCCACAGGACTTAAGAGAGAAGATAGACAAATGGGACCTTATTAAACTGACAAGCTTCTGCAAAGCCAAAGAAACCATCAAGAGAGCAGGGAGACAGCCTACAGACTGGGAAAAAGTATTTGCCAACTCTAGGTCTGACAAAGGCTTAACATCCTGGATCTACAAGGAACTGAAACATACTGAAAAGAAGAAAACAACCCCATTATCAAATGGGCAAAAGATATGAACAGACACTTCACAAAAGAAGACATCCGAGCAGCCAACAAACACATGAAGAAATGCTCAACCTCACTAGTCATCAGGGAGATGCAAATCAAAACCACACTGAGATACCACCTAACTCCAGTCAGAATGGCAATTTTCAACAACTCAGAAAAATAACAGCTGCTGGAGAGGGTGTGATGAAAAAGGGAACACTTTTACACTGTTGGTGGGAGTGTAAACTAGTGCAACCTCTGTGGAAAGCAGTGTGGCGATTCCTAAAAGCTCTAAAGATTGACCTTCCATATGACCCTGCAATCCCCCTACTGGGAATATACCCTGAAGAACACAAATCACTCTATAAAAAAGATACCTGCACATGTATGTTTATCTCAGTGTTGTTCACAATAGCAAGAACCTGGAAACAACCATGCTGTCCATCAAAAGAGGACTGGATTAAAAAAATGTGGTACATATACACGATGGAATACTACGCAGCCATAAAAAAGAACAAAATCATGAATTTCACAGCAACCTGGATGGAACTAGAGTCTATAATACTGAGTGAGCTCTCACAGAAACAAAGATCCGAATATCACATGTTCTCACTCATATAATGGACCTTGAACATCCAATGTAATACTATAATAAAATGACTGACGGTACTGGGAAACTATGGGGGGGAGGGGGATGGGATTAACAGTAGCAAATATCTGTCTGGGGATGGGAAAGCACCTCTTGTCAACAGGGTGCCTGAATGAAATGTAATTGTACACCTAACCCTTAACTGTACCCCACAAAACCATAATAAAAAATATTGATTAATAAAAAAAAAATTCTGGGCTGTAGTGTTGTTTTCAAGTTGCAGGTGCTTCTGTGGCTAAGGGAGCCATTGGCAGAAGGATGGTTTGCAAAAACTGAACTGTTTAGTGTTCCAGATACGTGGAAAGATGGTGCTAGTAATACCACAGAAAGGGGTAGAAGAAAGCTGAATGAAAATAAAGCTTTGACTTCAAAAAAAGCAAGATTCGATCCATATGGAAAGAATAAATTCTCCACTTGCAGAATTTGTAAAAATTCTGTGCACCAGCTGGGTTCTCACTGCTGCCAGGGCTGTGCCTACAAAAAGGGAACCTGTACCATGTGTGGAAAAAATGTTTTGGACACCAAAAACTATAAGCAAACATCTTTCTAGATGTATTGATGAAGTTTCTGGCTTTCTATATGATTTTACTTTTTGCTTTGAATTTTCAAGGCACAACATAATTGTTCAACTTACAAAATAAGATGTTTTAAGACAAATAATTAAGCATAAACCCGGGAAGTTGATTGGCATATAGTCTTTTGCTCTCAAGGAATTCTGAACAGCAGCAGTGTAACTAATCTTCTGTCTGAAGTGATTATTTCCCTTAAGAGCATCTTATTGAACTAGAATAAGTGACACATTTGATGAAAAACATTTCCCAGTTCTATATGCACTTTTATCTAACAGTATTCACATAATTCTTATCCCCTTTCTTTACTTTATTTATAGATATTGCAAAAGTAAGGATATTATGGATATTTTGCTTTGAACCTGACATCCTTACTTAACTATTCTTCCCTCAGTTTTCAGACTCAGCCCTCTCTTAAATAATTGCAGTTTCATAAGATATTTAAATGTCTGAGGCCATTATTGCTGAATGTTTTTCTTAGTTATTAGCCTAGACCCAAATCAAAGACAAGCTGGATTTGCGATTGTTTAAATTTGTTCTTAAAGCCAAAATGCCAACTCCTTTTATATGTGAACAAACACACAAGAAACACCCATATGTCCAAATGAATACACTGGATTTCAGAGAAGCACATATTATACATATTAACTTGAATTCAGATTGTCATGCAAACTAGAACAGTGTTTGTCCATGTTAATGTGTAATGAAAATGAATGCCCACTCTGAGAAAAGCTCTTTGAAACAAAAGCCAAACTTTTTTACCTCCTCCCCTGCCCCCCCAAAACAAATAAATAGAACAAAGCAAAAAAAGAAAAAATTCTGGGCACTAAGCACCCTCTTGTGGCAGGTTCTGTAATTGTTTCTCTCAGCTACTCACAGGTAAACCCCTCTTCTGTCTCCTGTAGGGCTACAGCCTCATTCACAATCTCCCCAGTGTGTGACCCAGGAAAGGACAAGATAGCAGTGGAGGTGAATGGGGCTTCAGTCTTCCCCTCCCACTCTCATATTTTCAGGGGAATCCCTTCCTGTGAGTAGGTTCGGGATTGTCTCTTCCCCAGGTGCTGGTGAGGGGGTGCCCCAGCCAGGTTTCTCCTGTAGTAAAGTCTTCCTATTGCGACTGATGTCTGGGCTACACCTGGGTGTGTCCCTCTCAATCATGCCCCAGTCAAGTGGGTCTGACCTTCAGAGGATTGCTGGGGAGGAGAGGGTTGGGTACCCCAGACTCACCACTGATCTCTTCAGAGGTCTTCCTCATCGTTTTCTGGTCAAACCCTTTGTCCTGTGGCTGAATCGGGGTATGGGGTAGGGATCCTGAGACTCAGCACTTGTCTTTGTCCCTCCAAAATTTGTGTTTTCAGGATATTCCCTCTGGGTCACAATCAACCCTGAGTAGTTAACCTGCTAGTCACAGAGATTGGGTCTGTTGCTCTGTGGTGAGCAAGCCAGAGCACTTCCCTGCTCAGTTTTCAAGATGATTGTAGGGTACCTATTTCATCTTCTCCAGTGGGATTCTGCCTCTGAGTCTCTCACTGTGTTCCCTCTGTGGCCCCTGCTGCCAGTTTTCGGCCAGGTGCTATGGTGGTAAGGTAGAGTCTGGAGCCAGCAGTCACTCTCAGCAGCATTTTCCTGGGAAGGGCTTTGCTGATTTTAAAAACAGAGGTGCTGGAGACCAAGCAGAGCAGCTGTAGCACCAGCCACCTTACCAGGAGACCCCTGGTCACTAGCTCCCAAGTCCCCACTCAGTCAGTCACAACAGATGCCCACGTATGCACAGACACAAACATAAAAATTTCCACACACACTCATTCACACTGGGACTCACATAGTCTGATTGGCTTTGCTGCCATCTTTCCTAAGTCTCTAAACCGTGCATTTTAAAGGTGATTTAAGTGAACTATATTTCAATAAAGCTGTTATTTATTTATTTATTTATTTATTTATTTATTTATTTTGAGTTGGAGTCTCACTCGGTCACCCAGACTGGAGTGCAGTGGCCGCTCCCGGCCACCGCAGCCTTGACTTGCTGGGCTCCGGCGATCCTTCCGCCTCAGCCTTCCGAGTAGCTGGAATTACCACGCCCGGCTGATTTTTTGATTTATTGTAGAGATGAGGTCTTGCTGCCCAGGCGGGTCTCGAACCCACGGGCTCAGGCAATCCACTCACTTCAGCCTCCCAAAGGTGCGGGATTACAGGCTGAGCCACCGAGCCCAGGTTAAAGCTGTTATTTAAAAAAGAGACAAATGGAAAGGAGAGAAAGTCTTTTTTATCACAACACAAATAATAGCCAAAATGCATTTTTTTTCTAATTACCAAAAGCTCATTCAGAAACATAAGGCAAAGGTAAACCATGCATGTAGTGGAATACTGACAGGTGTTTAGCAAACAGCTCTCTGGAGGAGGTGGGGCTTGGCCTTATTAGTAGCTTTAGTTGATTTTGGTGTTGTAAACATTTTAAAAATATTTCAACTGAACATCAAGTTGGGAAGAAATGTTAACAAAACTGGCTCCAGGCTTCCCCCACCCACCAAGATGGCTGACTAAAGGCTTATCCAGTGCATCTCCTCCTCTTAGAACAATTAAAATGGTGTGCCCAGATATTTTCACCATTATACAAAGCATCCATGTAACTAAACCCATTTGTACCCTTAAAGTTATTGAAATTAAAAAAAAAATAGTGTGGAGACTATCACACTTGGAGCATTTGTTTATGAAGGAATGTAAGGGTTTAGCAGACAAGCAAAAGCAGCCTCCAGGATTTGGGAAGAAGCAGAGCAGGCTGCCGGCATGGTTGGGACTGTTTAAAAACCACACATAAATCTTCAACCCAAGAGAGAGTGAGCATCTTCTGTGGTCCATCTCTCTAAGGAACACAGGGAGATGTTCACCATTTTTGTGTCATGGTTCACTTCTCTAAGGATTCTAGGAAGAATCCTGTGGCTCAGGCTGGGGAGAGCACTTTGGCCCTCCCAATTCTGGATCTAAGTTGGGAAGTAGCTGGGAGACTTTGAGTAGGAACTGCTCTTGAAAGTGCCTCATGCTATCCCTCAGACCTGGGTACCTACGGTAAAATGCCAATCTCATCCTGATTCTTGGCAAATGGGTGGACCCTGGGAGCTAGCAGCAGTGTCAGTTTTTGACACTGGATATTTGGGCATGGGCATGGAGAACTGGGGCTAAAGCTGGGAAGGGAATTCCACAGCCAGAACTGAAAAAAGAATGCAGCATATACTCCAGCTGCTGGTACTGGAACTGGGCTTCCTTGACCCCTGTGGGGGGGGGGGCAAGAGGAGAGTTGCTTGGGAGGTGTGGTATCGACCAGGGCAGTGACCATTAAGGCCCTGGGTTATGTTGGGGACTAGAGGCAGACTGCAGTGACAAAATGAATATCTTGACTGCCTGCCATAGTTAGGGCAGGTTGTAAGCCTTTGTTTTGGAGAATAAGACAGAAATGGATTTCAGTCCTGCTGGCCAAAATTATGGGGCTGCTCAATGAGATGTAAGATAAATCTGAAAACCAATACAAAGAAATTAGAAAATTAGTTCAAGATATGAATGAGAAGTTTACCAAGGAGATGAATATCTTAAAAAACAAACAGATATTCTGGAAGTGAAAAATTCATTGAAGAAATGACAAAATATATTTAAAACCTTCAATAATACACTAGGCCAAGCAGAAAAAATAATCTCAGAACTTGAGTACAGAGCTTTTAAATTAATCCAGTCAAACAAAAATAAAGATAAAAGAATTAAAGAAGAATGAAGAGGGCCTTTGAGATGTACGGGACTGCATAAAATGACCAAACTTATAAATTAATGGTTTTCTTGAAGTGTAGGAAAAACAAAAGTGTTCAAAAAATCTATTTAGGAAAATAATTGATAAAAAAATTCCCAAATCTAACAAGAGATGAGGCATCCAGATACAGGAGACCCAAAGATATTCAGGTAAATTTAATGCAAAATGAAATTCACCACAGCATATTGTCATCAGATTGTTTAAAGTTAACATGAAGAAGATAATTTTAAAATCAGCAAGAGGAAAACTCTTAGTAAATTATAATGATAATCCCATTAAATGAACAGCAGACTTCTCAACTGAAATCTTACAAGTCAGAAGAGAATGGGATGCTATTTTCAAAGTTCTAAAAGAAAAAAAAAATATTGCCAAGAAAAAATTTTATACTCAGTCACGATAAGCTTCATCAATGAAGGAGAAATAGTTTTTCTCAGAGAAGCAAAGGCTGAAGGAATTTTTCACCATGAGAGTGGCCATACAAGAAATGCTCAAAGGAGTCCTAAACATGGAAATGAAAGGTCAATATTAATAATCATAAAGACACATGATAATATGAAATTCATAGGTTTATAAAACAATCATACAAAAAAGAAGAGAAAGAAATCAAATGGCAACTTGACAGAATTTCACTAAACTACAACTAAAGACAGAAAAAGAAAGAAGGAATGTATAAACAACTAGATAACATAAAAATATGATAGGAAACTTACATATCAATATTAACCTTAAATGTACATGGCTTAAATTCTCCACTTAAAAGATAGAGATTGGCAGACTGGATAATCAACAGAGTTAACAGACAACCTGTACAATAGGAGAAAATATTTGTAAACTTTTTATCTGACAGAGTCCTAATATCCAGAATTTACAGGAACTCAAATAACTCAACAAAAACCCAAATAAGGGGGTGGAGCTTAAGATGGCAACTGAACAGGACAGACTGTGAGAGTCTGTGAAAAGGCAAGTGTCCATAGAGAATCTGCGTGGATAGGCGTGTACTGGTGGGAGAGTTAAAGTATGTCTGAGGGGAAATTTGGGTTGATGCACCTGGGACCCCCCCCTCTGAGAGTGACTGCAAGCCCCCACTGCCCTGAGATAGGAGCGTGGGCGTGCTCACAAGATCATCTGCTGCTCACAGGACTCTCCTGCCAAATCCAGCTGATTCTCATTGTCTGATGCCTAGTCCACACCATCAACTGTTATAGCGGATCAGCTGGAGCCCCAGATCTGATCAGTGGAGAGAGAGGATCAGGAAAGCTGGAGAGGTGCTTCATGCCCAGTGAGGAGACGCTGACTGCAGCCATTTTCTCTGTCCCAGAACCAGGTGGAGACCTGCATTGCCCCGCCCAGCTCTGCCCAGCTCTGCGCAGCCTCCAACTTGGGACCTAAGGACTAGGCAGAGATCTGCATCCCCCACCCAGTTCTACCCAGCCTCCAACTTGGGACCTAAGGTAATCTCATCAAACTTGGAGAGACAGAAGTCCCTTCCTCATGCTGGATTGGACACAGACAGGTCAGATCTGAGTGGTAGACTTGATAGGCAACAAGCTGGCTGAGTCCAGATCTGATCCACCCTCCTTCCAAAGTAGGCCTGGGTCATATGACCCAAGCTGTGAGCAAACCTATTTGCTGTGAGCAACTGCCTGCTCTAAGAGCAGAGGGGAGGGGCTAGAGATTAGAGCTGAAAGGACATTGGACTTACAGGAATGACCACAGAGCAGGTTTTTCCTTGTTTTTATTTTTTATCTGTTTTACTCATTTTTTACTATTTTAGTTTTAGTTTTTTCTCTTTCTTTCTGTTTTTGATAACGTTTTTGTACTTACTTTGTTTCTGTTATTTTACTGATTTTTTTCTCTATTCTTTAGACTTCCTGTTTGTGTATGGGAAGAGTACATCAATAGGCAGATTTTTGTTGGACTGTGTGTTTGTATGATTATCTGTATGTTTTAGTTTTGTTTTTGTTTTTTTTACTCTTTTCTGTCTTTGTGTCTCTTTTCATTTGTTAATTGGTACGTCTGTCTGTTTTCCCTCTTACTCTTCTCTCTCTCCACCTTCCTCTTGCCCCTTCTCCTTCCTTTTTCCATTATTTTCCTTTTTCTTACCTCATTTTGCTTCCAGGGAGCAAGCCTATACCCCCACTGCATGGACAGATTGTAAGGCAGTGGGAAGTGGTTTCCAGAGTGCCCATACACCTGTCAGAGGATACTGGGATCTGCAGATAGATTCTGAATCAGAACTCACCCCTCAATTAAACCTCTAAACTGCAAAAAGTACAGCCCCCAGCCCACAGTCCAGCTTCAGAATTGAACAAAGCCAAAGAAACCACATAAGGAAGAATAGGAGACTTGGCAAACAGTAGTAAAAGCAACCCAACCATCCCTGAACAACAAAATTAAAGAAGGAGGGGAAGGTGGGAGGGAGGAAAATCTATACAAATGAAGAAAAAACAAAAGAAGAATATGGGTCTCTCATACACTCCTGGGAGTTCAGACACTGAGAAAACAGACTTTGGAATGCAAACATTGAAAAACCCCCAGAAAAACTGGTCTCAAACTACAAACCCAGATATGAAGACATTAATAGAGAAAATAAAAAGAATTGAGGAGAGACAAGAGGAAAACAGGAACAAGTTGATAACTGAGATAACAGCAGTAAAGAATACTGTGAATGAAATAAATACAAACTGATAAACATGGAAAGCAGAATTAGCCAAGCAGAAGAAAGAATCTCAGAGCTTGAGGACCAAAATATAGAACTAACCCAAACTGTCAAAAATATAGAAAAGAAGCTTAAAAAGACAGAACAAAACATTCAAGAAATGAGCGATTATTTCAAGAGGCTGAACCTAAGAGTAATTGTACTTCCTGAGGCAGAAAGAGAGACAGCGACCACCCTGAAACAAACATTCCATGAAATTATTCAAGAAAACTTCCCTCATCAGTGATGCGACCATTCAAACACAAGAGATTCAGAGAACCAATGCAAGACAACAAAATGAGAAGACCGACTCCTAGACACATAGTAATTTGCCTAAACAAAGTAGGTATAAAAGAAAAAATCCTAAAGGCAGGAAGAGAAAAAGGTTAGACTACTGACCGGGGAAGACCAATTGGAATAGCAGCAGTTTTATCTACAAAAACACTTCAGGTCAGGAGAACTTGGAGTCCAATCTTCAAAGTTCTCAAAGATAAACAATATCAACGAAGAATAACCTACCCAGCTAAGATAAGCTTCATCTGTGATGGAGAATTAAAATGTTTCCCAGATATTCAAACCCTAAGAATGTATGCTGACTCTAAACCAGTTCCACAAGAAACACTTACGGAAGTATTAAACACAGAAAAAAGGGAAAAAAGAACAAGAATATTCTTCACAAGAGTACAGGGAAAAGGTTGAAAACACACATGAATCAACCCAAAATCAAAAGAAAGACAACAAACAAATCTATAAGAACCTCATGACAGGGATAAACTCTCACATTACAATAATTAGCCTGAATATGAACGGACTAAATAAACCACTGAAAAGACATAGAATGGCAAAATGGATAAAATATCATGAGGCAACAATATACTGTCTCCAAGAGACTCGTCTCACCAGAAAGGACACTCACAGACTCCAAGTGAGGGATGGGAATCAAAATTTCAGGTGAACGAA
This sequence comes from Carlito syrichta, assembly GCF_000164805.1. Taxonomy (NCBI): domain Eukaryota; kingdom Metazoa; phylum Chordata; class Mammalia; order Primates; family Tarsiidae; genus Carlito; species Carlito syrichta. Next base: position 255,055 of record NW_007246622.1, read on the forward strand.
ACACACAAAAAAGCAGGAGTTGTGATCTTAATATCAGAAAAAATACCCTTTAAGCTATCAAAAATTAAAAAAAGATACAGAAGGTCACTATATAACGATAAAAGATTCAATCCATCAACAAGAAATATGCATCATAAACATATATGCATGCAACATAGGAGGACCAACTTTCATAAAGCAGCTTCTAAGAAAACTTAAAAAAGATATTTACTCTAACATTATCATAGCTGCAGACTTTAATCAGAACTGCAGACTTTAATAACACACTCACAACCTTAGACAGACCAACGAGACAAAAAATCAGCAAGGAGATCAGGAACCTCGATGTGACTCTTGACAAAATGGACTTAATTGATAACTACAGAATTATCACCACATGGAACATACTCTAAGATCCGCCACATCCTTGGCCATAAATCAACCATAAACAAATTTCATAAGATTGAAATTCTGTCACGCACCTTCTCAGACCACAGTGGAATAAATATAAATGTCAACACCAACAAAGTTCCCCCAAAACCCACAAAGACATGGACACTAAACAGCATGATGCTAAACAACTCCTGGGTCAACATGGAAATCAAAACAGAGATTAAAAGATACCTGGAAACAGATGAAAATGAAGGAACATCTTACCAAAACCTCTGGGATGCCATGAAATCAGTAGTAAGAGGGGAATTCATATCTCTACAAACGCAAATGAAGAAAATGGAAAGATCACAAGTTAACAGCCTAACAAGTCACTTAAGGAAGCTGGAAAAGTAAGACCACCAAAGCCCTAACTTCAGCAGAAGAATCCAGATCACCAAAATAAACGTAGAAGACAAAAGGATAATACAAAAATCAATGAAACAAAAAGCTGGTTCTTTGAAAGGATAAGCAAGAGTGATGGTCCCCTAACTAGACTGACCAAGAAAAAGAGAGAAAAAGCATAAATAAACACAATCAGAGACACAAAAGATGAAGTCAAAATGGACCCTGAAGAAATACAAATTATCAGAGACTACTATGTACACTTGTATGGAAACAGACATGAAAACCTAAAGGAAATGGAGGACTTTCTAACATCACACAACCTCCCCCAGTTGAAACAAGTAGAAATTGAGACCCTAAACAGACCAATAACAATCCAGGAAATTGACTATGTCATAAGAAAACTACCTACAAAAAAAAGCCTTGGACTAGATGGCTTTCCAGCAGAATTCTACAAAACATACAAGAAGAAACGGATACCAATCCTACTGAAAGTATTCCAGGTGATTGAGAAAGATGGAACTCTCCCCAAATCATTTTATGAAACTAACATCACATTGATACCCAAGCCAGGTAAAGTGCTAACAAAGAAAGAGAACTACAGGCCAATATCCTTGATGAACATAGATGCTAAATTTCTCAACAAAATTCTAGCAACCTGGGTGCAACAACACATACAAAAAATCATCCACCACGACCAAGTAGGCTTCATTGGAATGCAAGGCTGGTTCAATATTCGTAAGAATATAAACATAATTAAATACATCAACAGATGTTAAAACAAAAGCCATATGATTATATCATTAGATGCAGAAAAAGCTTTTGATAAAATCCAGCACACTTCTTGATAAAAAAACCTTGAACATCTAGGCATAGATGGAACGTACCTCAAAATAGTAAGAGCCATCTACGAGAAACCCACAGCCAGCATACTGCTAAATGGATAGAAATTGCAACCATTTCCCCTGAAAACTGGAACAAGACAAGGATGCCCACTCTCATCCCTCCTGTTCAACATAGTTTTGGAAGTCCCAGCTAGAGCAATCAGAGAAGAAAAGGTGATCAGGGGTATCCCAATAGGAAAAGAGAAAATCAAGTTATCCTTCTTTGCTGATGACATGATTCTCTATCTTGAAAACCCAAGAAAAGTAAGAAACTTCTTTGCACTAATAAAGGACTTTGTCAAAGTCTCAGGGTATAAAATAAATGTACAAAAGACAATCACATTTCTATACACTGATAATAAACAAACAGAAACCCAAATAAAAGTACAATTCCATTCACAATAGCCACACACACAAAAAATGAAATACCTCGACATCTTCCTAATCAGAGCCGTGAAAGACCTTTACAGTGAAAACTACAAAACACTGCTCAAAGAAATCAAAGATGACACAAACAAGTGGAAAAATATTCCATGCTTATGAATTAGAAGAATCAACATTGCTAGAATGTTCATTCTACCTAAGGCAATCTACAGATTTAACGCAATACCCATCAAATTACCAGCAACATTCTTCTCAGACCTAGAAACAACAATATAGGAATTCATATAGAAACATAAATGAAAACAAAACAATCTTTAGGAAAAAAAAAAACAAGGCAGGTGGTATCACACTCCTAGACTTTAAACTTTATTATGAAGCTACAATAATCAAAACAGACTGGTATTGGCACAAGATCAGGAATATAGACCAATAGAATAGAATTGAAATTCCAGAAGCAAAACCTCAATTTCTCAACAAACTCATCTTCGACAAAACCTCCACTACCAACCACTGGAGAGAAGAGGAGAGTCTATTCAGTAAATGGTGCTGAGAAAACTGACTGACCATATACAGAAGATTGAAACAGGACTACCTATTCCCACACACAAAAATTAACTCTAAATGGATCAGAGTCCTAAACATAAAACCTCAAACAATAAGAACCTTAGAAAATGCAGGAGACACTCTTATGGAAATTGGAACTGGCAACTAATTCCTGATCAAAACCCCAACTGCCATGTCATAAGAGATAAGATAGACAAGTGGGATCTTATCAAACTGACAAGCTTCTGCAAAGCCAAAGACCCACTGAGAGAGCAGGGAGACAGCCCACAGCCTGTTGGAAAAATATTTGCCAACTCTAAGTCTGACAAAGACCTAACATCTAGGATCTACAAGGAACTAAAATGTGCTGAAAAGAACAAAACAAATAGACCCATTACAAAGTGGGCAAAATATATGAATAGACACTTCTCAAAAGAAAACATATGAGCAGCCAACAGATACATGAAAAAATGCTCAGCCTCATCAAAGAAATGCAAATTAAATCCAAACTGAGATCCCACCTAACTCCAGTCATGATGGCCATCATCAATAATGCAAAAAACAACAGATGTTGGAGAGGATGTAGGTGGGAGTGTAAACTCTGTGGAAAACAGTTTGGTGATTCCTAAAAGATCTCAAAATTGACCTTTCATATGACCCTGCAATCCCTCTACTGGGAATATACCTGGAAGAACTCAAATCACTCTATAAAAAAGATACCTGCACACGTATGTTTATTGCAGCATTGTTCTCAATAGCAAGAACATGGAGCCAACCGTGCTGCCCATCAAAAGAGGACTGGATTAAAAAAATGTGGTGCTTATACACGATGGAATATTATACAGCCATAAAGAAGAACAAAATCATGAACTTTGCAGCAACCTGGATGGACTTAGAGTCTATAATACTGAATGATCTTTCACAGAAACAAAGAATTGAGTATCACATGCTCTCACTCATAAGTGGACCTTGAACAACTATTGTAATACTATAAGAAAAGGATTGACATAGCGGGAAACTGTAGGGACGTGATGGGGCAGGGAGGTGGGATTGGCAGTAGTGGGAAACTGCCTGGGGAAGAGGGGGCATACCTCATCAACAAGGGTACCTGCACAATGAATATTTCTATACCTGACTCTGAATTGTACCCCAATTTTAAAAGAAAAAGAAATAAAAAAAAAAAACCCAAACAATCTCATTAAAAGTGGGCAAAGGACACGGATAAACATTTTTCAAAAGGAGACATACAAATAGTCAGCAGGTATATGAAAAAGTGCTCAACATTACTAAGCATCAGAGAAGTTCAAATAAAATCACAATGAGATATAATTTTATACTAGTCAGAATGACTATTACTAAAAAGACAAAAAATAAACAAGTTGGCAAAGACACAGAGAAAAGGAAACATGAATATGTTGGTGAGAATATAAGTACAATCTCTATGAAAACTATATGGAGATTTCTCAAATGACTAAAAATAGAACTTCAACTTGACCCAGCAATTTCACTGTGGGGTATCTACCTAAAGGAAATCATTACATCAAAAAGATACCTGCACTTATATGTTTATCACAACACGATTCACAATAGCAAAGTTATGAAGTCAGATAAAAAAATATATGACATATATACACAATGGAATACTATTCAGCCATAAAAAAGAATGAAACGTTGTCTTTTGCAGTAACATGAGTAGAATTGGGGGCCATTATCTTAAATGAAACAAATCACAAGAAAGACAAATACTGCGTGTTCTCACTCATAAGTGGAAGCTAAATAATGTGTACCTAAGGTCAAAGAATGTGGAATAATAAACTTGAGACTCAGATGGCAGGGAGTGGCAGGGTATGGGTGATAAGAAATTATTTAATTAGTAAAATATGCGTTTTTTGGGTGATGGTTACCCTATAAACCCTGACTTTGCTACTGTGCAATTTATCCACGTAAAAAAAATTACTCTTATGCCCCACAAATTTACAACAAATAAAATTCAAAACAAATAAGAAAAAAATAACAATACCATTCCAGCATACATTGAATTTGAGTGAAAATGGGTACATAATATGAACAGGGGAGTCACAAAGAAAGAAGTAAAAGTGGTCACTAAATGTATTGCTCAACCACATTTATAAATAAAGGAATGAAAATTTAACCAATAGTGAGAATTTTTTTAAACCTAAGTGATTAAAAAGTTTTTGAGAAAAGCCCTCTCATACTTTAGTGGGAGACCAAATTATTTGAAAGGCAGTTTGGCATAATCTTTTAAAATTAAACATAAGCATAAACCCAATAATTTTGCTGTTAGAAAATCTCCTTCTGCTAATGACCTTTTGATGAAACAGAAATTCTGTGTGTTTACAGGGAAATGTAAATTGTAAACATTTGTGTTTTAGAAAGAGAATATGACATCTCGAAGAAAATGAAAAAAAAAAGAAAACAGATGAACAGAATTTTATTGGCATTAACATGGGCTGTGATTAGAAACATGGAATTGTTATGAAATAGCTGCTATTAATTTAATGTAGGTCCAAGAATAAAAGTAAGCATAGTGAAAGAAATGTATATCAAAAACAAGTTGTAAACAGTGGCAATATTCATTGTTCTAAAAAATGGAAGGATGATATCATATTATTTACTTATGTAAAAACATCATGTGGGAAAAAAGTTAAGGCACACTTTTATGATAGAGTGCCAATTTTCAAAATAGTAATGGAGGGATGGGATCATTAGGATTCCTGTTGCTTGGGGAATGATGACATATTCCTTAGTTGGCTACAGCATTCAAATTTAATGCAATTCATACAGTAAATATTTATTAGTCTGCTATCACAGATGTAAAAATCACAGTACCTAATAACTTTGAGGAACATAAAAATGAGTAAGACATAGTCCTTTGCTATAACCTGGCCTTCTATCATTCTCTGATCCTTTTTAATGAACATAATTTATTTTCTTCTTTCAAAGCAGTAAATTTGAGGGTAAAGATGACTATGTATGTTTTGTATTTCCCACAACATCTGATACGATAGTGTTTCATCAACTCACAAGTGACAGTCAATCAATATTTTAAAAAATAATATCATCTCATATTAACAGTGATTTAAACTTGAAAAACTTTTTATAAAAATAAATACTACATTTTGGATAAGTCCTAGAACTATATCTATCTAGTGACCAGTTGTGTCTTTGTTTTTCTGCTTGACTATACATATGCTATCTTTCTTTAGCACCCTGGTTAAAATTAAAACCAGTTTGCCAATTGGTGGGGATTTTCTCATTTGAGTAGAGAATTTTGTTACTAATATGTTTTCAGGCTACATATCATTCATTTAAAACAAGGCAGCTTGTCTCTGTTTATGTTTCTTTCAGTTAGCATTCTGTGAGATTAAGCTGGCAAATATATGTTCAAATTGTGTCCTGAACAAGATACAAGGAAGAAAAAAAATTATATTCATAAATGATTACAAATGGCACTCTAACGTCCTGATTAGGCAAAGGGATAAAGTTAGGTTGGTAATTTAGATAATTAATTTTATTTGTATGTAACTTTATATTGAAGTGTAGCACATGCCCAGAAAAGTTTACAAATCATAAATGCACATCTCAATGACTTAACCAAGTGAATTTATTGTGGCTTTAGTGTAACCATCTTCTAAGTTAAGAATTATTGTGCTCTTTGTTATTACTTTGTTTAGGATTTTACATGACTATTCATGACTGGCTTATGATGTCTTTTCTTGTTAACTTCAATAGCAGGGTTATATTCACCTCATAGCAGAGGGTGGGAAGTTTTACTTCTGGTTTTATTTTCTTGAAGAGGCTATGTCAGGTTGGTGCTACTTCTTTCTAAGTAGTCAGAAGAGTTTATTAGAGAAGGCACAAACATTTTGAGGTCTCTTTGTTGAAAGATTTTCAATTACAAATTTAATTACAGGACTTTTTATGTTTGTTATTTCTTCTTATGCCAGTTTTAATTAATTGTGATTTACAAAGATTTTATGCAGTTTATATACTATTTAAAATCGATAGCTAGAAAAGAGTTCATGTTATCCTGTTAACATCTATATAATTTCAAGTAATGTTTATGTCTTATGGATGTTTAAAAATTTCCTGCCTGGTAAATTAAAAAAAAAATCTGTCATAAGTGTGTCTGGTTCTGGTGCTTGCTTTGGACTTTGTTTCTTTTCTTTTTTTCTCTTCGCATGCATTACAATTTTTCAAATATGTTAAAAAGCTGGAAATGATGTGTTGTGTAATAGGGACTAAGATAAATGGACTTTAGTGTGAAGTTTTATGTTAATCAGACTAGGAGTTGGGTTTTGTTTAACGTTTGCTGAAGCCATAGTTACCAGAGGTTTCAAATGTCTCTAATGTCCTTGATTTTGTCTTCTCTCCCGACTTTGGGCTTCCCTGAGTTCTTCTCCAAGAGTCTGAATCTTGAAGCTCTTTTGGCTGTAATCTGCTGTTATTCTACTGGAGCTGTGTATATGTAACGATAAGGTGTGGAGGAGTGGAAATGCTCCATAATCTTACAATTAAAGTCCTGTCTTTTTGAAAGCTGTGTTCCTTCACAAATGCCTCTTAGCATTTTTCCCATGTAGGTGAGACAGGAAGGCACAGGAGGGCTGAATGGGAAACATGCCTGCCTTCCAGGAGGGCTAAGGCCTTTTCTGCTAAAGAAGAGAGACCACTTTGGCATCTGTGACATCTTGCTCCCCAGGTTCTCCGGTTCCTCTGTGACCACATCTCAGTCTCCTTTTCTTCTCTGCCTAAATTCTAAATGTGTAGACCTCTCTACATTCTTTTCATAAGTTATCTCATATGTTTCCATGAGTTTAAACGCTATTTATATGCTGAATACTGCCAATTTTTTCTTTTATCATTATTGTAAATTGACACAATAATTGTACATTTATGGGGTACAATATGATCTTTTGACACACATATGCAACCTGTAATGATAAAATCAGGGTAATTAGCATATTCATCACCTCAAACATTTATTGTTTCTTTGTTTTGGTTACAGTCAAAACCTGCTCTTCAAGCTATTTGAAAACATAGGCAAGATTTTTGGTAAGGAGTCACCCTGTTAGGTTGTAGAACGTCAGAACTTTTTCTTTCTATCTAGCTGTACTTTTGTATCCATTAACTAATCTTTGGTTATCTTCCTTTCTCCCTCCTACCCTTTTCAGTCTTTAGCAACCACTAGTCTACCCTCTATTTCTATGACATCAACTCTTTTTGTTTTCACATATAAGTGAGAACTTGTGATACTTGCCTTTCTGTCCCTGGCTTATTTCACTTAACACCATGTTCTCTAAGCTCATCCATGTTGATGCCAATGACAGACTTTAGTTCTTTTTCAAGGCTGAATGGTATTGTGTTGTGTATATATATCACATTTTATTTATATACTCATCTGTTGATAGGCGCTTAGGTTGATTCCATATCTTGGCTATTGTGCATAGTACTGCAATAAACATGGAAATGCAGAAATTTCTTTGACATACTGATTTCCTTTTCTTTGGATATGTATAGCCAGTAGTGAAATTGCTGAATTATATGGTAGTTCCATGTTTAGTTTTTTGAGCAACCGCCGTACTATTTTCCACAGTGACTGGACTAGTTTACATTCCCTCCAACAGTGTTTAACAGTCCCCCTTTCTCCACAATCTTGCCAGCATTTGTTATTTTCTGTCTTTTTGATAATAGTCATTTTAACGAGGGTAAGATGATATCCCATTGTGGTTTTCATTAGCATTTCTCTGATGATAATTGATGTTAAACATTTCTTGATACACCTGCTGTTCATTTGTATACCTTTTTTTGAGAGATGTCTATACAGTTCATTTGCCCATTTAAAATTGTATTATTTATATTTTTGTCATTGAATTAAGTTCCTTGTATATTCTGGAAATTAATCTCTCATCTGATGAATAGTTTACAATATTTTCTTTCATTTTGTAAGTCATCTCTTCACTCTGTTGATTGTTTCCTTTGCTATACAGTCTTTTAATATGATATGATTTCTTTTGTCTATTTTTGCTTTTCTTGTCTGTGTTTTTGAGTTCTTTTCCATAAAATATTTTCCTAGATCAATGTCTTGTGGCATTTTCCTACACTTTTTTCTTGTACTTTCATAGTTTCAGGTGTTGAAATTAAGTCTTCAATCCATTTTGAGTCGGTTTTTATATATGATGAGAGATAGGGCTCTAGCTTTATTTTTTTCCATATGTCTATTCAATTTTCTTAGCGCCATTTGTTGAAGAGCCCATACCTTCCCCAGTGAATGTTTTGGTGCCTTTTTGAGATTTAGTTGGCTATCAATATGTGGATTTATTTCTGGGTTCTCTATTCCATTTCATTAGTCTATATGTCTGTTTTTATGTCAGTACTGTGCTGTTTTGATATTACAACTTTGCAGTATCTTTTGAAATTTGGTAATATAATACCCTAGCTTTGCTCTTTTTGCTCAAAATTGCTTTGGCTACTTGAGGTCTTTTTTTATTCCATAAAGTTTTTAAGAATTTAAAAATATTTTTGTGAATACTGTCATTGGCATTTTGATATGGATTGCATTGAATCTGTAGATATATTGCTATTGGTAGCATGGTCACTTTCAATTTCCCTTCAATTTTTTTCATCAGTGTTTTACAGCTTTTCTTACAGAGATCTTTCACTTCCTTGGTAAAATTTATTCCTAGATACAGTATATTTTATTTTTTGTAGCTATTATAAATGAATTGCTTGCCTGAGCCCTTTCCCCTTTCCCCTTTAGTACATTGTTGGTGTTTAGAAATGTTACTGATTTTTGTATGTTGTTTTTGTATCCTGCAACTTTACTGAATTTGCTTATCAGTTCTAAGAGTTTTTTGGTGGGGCTCTTAGGGGTTTCAATATATACAAACATGTCTGAAAAGCGGGATAGTTTGTCTTCCTCCTTTCTAATATGGATGCCCTTTATTTTTTTCTCTTCCCTAATTACTCTGGCTAGGGCTTCCAGTACTATGTTGAATGAAAGTAGTGAAAGTAGACATCCTTGTCTTGTTCCAGATCTCAGAAGAAAGCTTTCAACTTTTTCCCATTTAGTATGATATCAGCTGTGAATTTGTCATATATGTCCTTTATTCTGTTGAGGTACCTATCTTGTTGAAAGACAATGCCCAATTTTATATCTCTTGGTCAAGTCTCTCTTTTGAAGGCCAAAATCAAATATCCAATTTTCTATTTGTCATCTTCACTTAACACATCCCATTGGCATCTGAAGCGGAAGCAAAGGTTATTTTTCTCACTTTTCAGTAAAGTCTCTATTATCTAAATTCCTCAGTATAAAAATCTAAGGGCCAATTTTTATTCCTCTTATCCTCATCCCCAACACATTCTATCAGTATGGCTTACAGAATCTATTTCCAAATAAAACTTGAATCTGGACAATTCTTTTCTACACCTTGCTCAGACATTGCTTCTTACATGGATTACTGTGTTAGCTTTCCATGGCCCTCTTCTTCAATTGCTCTCTTCAATGTCATTTTTTAAATGTAGAAATCCAACTAATATTTTAGGCACAAAAACCACGCTCCTCTTTAAACCCGTGGATTATCACTAAACATGGAAGAAAATCCAAACTTATTAGCATGACCCACAAAACTCTGAAGGATTTGGTCTCAGTATGTTTCTCTAAAGTCACTTATGTCACCCTGGACTTGTTCTATATATTCTAATTTTATTGTCTTCCTTACAGTCACTCCCTGGCCACCTAAGTCCTACCCTGTTATTTCTCATCATGGTATCTGTGTATTTACTCCAAAGTACCAATCACCATCTAGAATTTTGCATTCATTCTTTTTTTCCCCCCTCTCTCCTTTGTAAATGTTAAGGTTTTCTGAGGACAGAATTTATGACTGCTTTATTTATTGTGTTTTATCAAGCACCTAGATTAGGCCTGGAACATAATAAGTACTTAAATAGTAATATTTGTTGAGTGAATAAATGATAGAATAAGTTTTTTTATAATTAAAATATTATAGTTAAACATACTTATTATCTAATAATTTGCCAGATAATTTCCATTCCTAAGGAAGGTAAAGCATATTGTTGTCAAATGTAATAAGCGTGTATGATAAAGGACCAAATTATAATTAATAACTAACACATCTCCCAAATGCTTGAGTTTGTTTTGATAACATTTTAGTCACATGATAAGACTTGATCAATGATTCATACTTTTGCATTTGAGTTACTATTTTTAAGAAGACATTCAGTTTTTGCTAAACGGATCAGTAATCATTTACATGCTTAGATTATTCTTTAATATAGCCTAATGGAAACATACTCATGGGATTCAGAGTAATATAAAAGTTTAAAGCATAGGCTCCACAGCCAGGTGGTAAGGGTTCTAATTACAGCTCTGTCACTAATTAGCCAGTTCTATCAGTTACAGACCTTCTCTAACTTTTGGTGTTTTCATCTATACAATGAGGATAATAATAATAATAGCTACCTTTGGGCACTTTTGTGAATTAAAGGAGACATCTATATAAAGCACTTAGAATGGTGTCTGTCTTGCAGCGTTCAAAACCTGCTCTCTTATTATCCATTTCCTATTGAACTGTAATGACTTGAAAGGAAGGAGACACAAAATAAAACTGCATCTAAAATCAATATGAGTAACTCATAATTTATTTTCCCTGTAGTCAAACTTAGGGTCCTGATCGAAATACAAAAATTGAAGAAAGGGTCCATTTTCTAACTCTTTCATGATCTGACAAAGAAGGTGAGGTGCCAGGAGTCACAGTGACTGCCTCAAAGTCACACAGCTAGTTGTTTCACCACTCCGGTCTCAAAGTGTAGGTCTTTCCCATCATACAAACACCTAACAGATTAACACTGCCAACTTCAGTCAGCTATAAAGTGATGTAAGGACTTTTTTTAGTTCGTAAAACTATATCTGTTTGAGTTTGTTGAAGCAGTGATACTCATTAACAGCGTGCAGATGCTAAAGAGTTGACTAAGCTACGGCATCACATTCCCCTTTACTCTAGAGAGTGGAGGGTGAAAAACAGAGGTGTTTTGCTTTCTATATCTAGGAATGCTTTGAGTAGCACTTCATTTTTACCAAGTAGCACTTTTGGGATATAATCATTTCTAAGTTTGTTCTTACAAAAGCTGCTTCTCTGGAAATAGGCTTTTGTCTAGAGGGTTTTTAAAAATCAGGTTATAATTAGACTTCACTTAATACACCCATAACTTTGCAGCCCTTTGTGTATTGCACAGGTGTTCTGATAGTCTCCTGTTCCAACAGGGCAAGTGTTGAATAACCAAAAGAGCTCTCCGACATTGGCAGAGAGGCAACTTAAGTCCTTTAGTTTGCAGGATGGAAATTGTGTCATTCCCTAGCTGCCACAACATGTGGGAGAAATGGCTATTCAGGCTTTCAATTCTGCTTTTGCTACATTGTTGTAAAGCAGAATTCAGAAGCTCAAAATTCAGGATGCTAAAGATGCACTTATCTCAAAAGTGTTGATTATAACAAGTCATGGAGGAGAGAAGTTTAATGGAAGTAAGAAACAGGAATCTGTTAAGGGATTTTATCATTTAAAAAACCATGAAATATGTATTTCTTAAACATTGTATTTTTAAAGCTTATACAAGCATCAAGCTTAAAATGCACTTTACAGCTATCTCAGGGAAAATCAACTTGGCCATGGTAAAGAAAGAAAGCTCCCCTGACATGTACTTAGGGGACTCACTCAGAAGGGTAGCCACCATGATATTGCCTGAGGGAAGCCCCCTTTGGTGTCTGCTGTCAACAAGGTGCATGTTAAGCCATCCACCTGGAGAGTGACAGGGATACACTCCAACAAGCAGAATTATCATCCACTCACCCTGATGACAGCTTTTCTTTCTCCAGAGCTTAAAGACTTGGGGGCAGAGTCTCACTTTAACAATTTCAAGTCGATTTAATACACGAGAATAAAAAAGATGAACTTCAGAAATACCCTTGGTCACATTAGAATGGCAGAGAGAACTAAAAAATGTCATTTTCAAAACTGAACCATTAGGTGCAATATCTAGATTTGCCCTTTGGAAAAGACTGGATGGTCCCTGCCAGGTGTTTAGTCGTGGGTACAAATCAAAATGAGCAGTTAAATGCTGATTTTCAAAGAGCTGTGTTAACTTTACAAGCCACTAACACATCAATTATCCTCTGAAATGACTGACCAATGGCAGAGGCAGAAAAGAATTAATTCACTGCTAGAAAATTCCTTACTCAGGACCCACATGCTCTCTTATTAGATCAAGGGAACTAAAAATCCATCTATACTTGTTTATCTTTTGGCTAATAAAAACATAATTTAAAATATAAGAATAGGTGAGCTTTTACAAGTTATGCTTGTTTGTTTTTCAAATTTCTTTTAAATTTAAGTTACATTTTTAAAAAATTTCAGAAATGAATAGGAAGTCTGTTTCTTAATAATTACTTTAACAGTCTCTTTAGGAAAATAGAAACCAAAATAGACCTTCAGGAATTGTTGATAACCTTAAGCGGTTCACATGCTTTGAGACATGAGCTATATTTCTAGTATTGGGTGCTTGTGGCTACCTTTTCCAGTACATATCAGATTCAGAGTTTACAATGTCATCATTATAGCAAAATTGTGATAATGACTTGATCATATAAGATGACATCCTTACTTTTGAATTTCTTTTAATTTTTCAATATTGCAAGAGAATGTATATGAAACATTCAGCATTGTGAACATGTAGATTTTGGATGTGTTGGACAATCTTAGTGCCGGGAGGTGCACATGAAGCTAGAATTTGGTTACAAGCGGTCGTTGCCTTGTTAGACTCTGGTGTGGCTGTGTGCTCTTTGAGCTATGGCTGTTGCTATGCTTCCTGGTTTTGGCCCCCTCCCCACCTTGGGGAGGTGAACCTTTCTCTCTTCTCTCTCTCTAATTTACTTTTAAATGAACTTTTCTTTCTTAGCCTTAAAAAAAAAAAAGAATTTGGTTACAAGCTATAATCAATTCTCAGAAATATTTTGTCTCTTTCCATCTCCTCTTCTTTCCTCTCTCCCCTTTCTTCTCTCTCTTTTCTCTCTCATTTTCCAATTTAAATTTTGTCTCACAAATGCATACTGATAGGAATCCCAGAACCTAGAGGTCAAGTTATTAATAATAGACATAGACCATAATCTTATTGGAGTTACCAGTTAAATTACTTTTCCTAGTCAATTCTATAATAATTAATACACTTTCTAAAAATATCCTGTTCCTGGACTGTTTTTCTCAAAGCAATTGTTTACTTTTGCCTGGGTGACAAAATCAATGCTACTCTCTATTTTGGAATTTTCCAATGAAAAGATGATGGTTCTAAAAGTGTCAATCTTTTTAAGTTTAGTTGATCCTATCAAAATAGATGAAATATAACTTTGTGTCTACATTTGTATCAAGCCAATTTTATGAGCAAAAATTCATATTAAATGATCATGTGGTTGCCAAATGTTGCCTACTTTCCAGGATAGTTGGAAATATTGGGTAAAAGGACAAATAATAAAGCAAGGATCAAGTCATATGACTCATGTAGAAAAAAATCAAAACAAAATAAAAGTGATAAATGCAAATAAAATTGTGTTTTTGATTTTTATTAAATGGCAAGGCAGAGAAAGGAGTAAAAGTAACTTCCACTCATATCTATTCTGCTTGATGTAGGCATAAGTGACCTTATTTGGTTCTTCAAGCTTAGAAATGCCTACCATGAATGGACACATTTCCATAAAATGGCCATATAGAATACATGCACATTTACTCCCTGACTTTTTTATAATGAGGTTACTGTTCCTATTAGCTGAGGATGTAATCATTCTCCTTTTGCATCCATTGTCTTCCAGAAATCTTTTCCATAGCTCAGTTGGCATGAGCTGAGAAAACTTAAGTAAACGTAATTGTGTTGGGGTGTGTGGGTAGTCTTAAAATATTTTAAAATCAAGAATAAAGGAGTTTTGAATATGCCACTTCATTGCTTCCTCTAATAGCAACCTGTTGGGATTATATAATAAATCACATATGCATATATATGTGTGTATATATATGATATATGTGTGTATAGATATAATACATGATACATTTCAAGTATTTTAAGCATAATCTGTAATAAATTTCTCTAAATTAGTCCTATAAAATCAATGGATATAATACAAATCTCAGGTCATGTTAGGAAAGGAATTGTCTAGATTAGTGGTCTCTAAACTTGTTTGATCATGTATCCTATACATTATTTATTTAAAATTATATATACATACCCAATATGGACATAGTAAAACATTAAAAAAATCAAAATTAGAAGATTGGGGGAGGAAAAAAGAGAAGTAATATTTTCTTCCAATATCACAGTGGGTGTATAGCTCCTACTTTAGGAACCACCAGACCGGTTTATTCTTTGGAAAGTTTGTCACATGAGAAAGAAGAGCTGCTTGGTCTAATGATGCTACTGCAGGCCTTCTTAGCACAGGGTGCTAAGAATTCCCGAGGGGATGGTTGAGTATCATAGTGATTTAAAGAAAGACAGGAGTCAGAAATTCCAGATCTACCCACGACTCTTGAACTACATCAATTTTTTTTTTTTGGTCAGGGTCTCATTCTGTCACCTAGGCTAAAGTGCAGTGGTGATCACGGCTCACTGCAACCTTGACCTCCTGGGCTCAGGTGATCCTCCTGCCTCAGCCTCCTGAGTAGCTGGGACTACAGGTGCATATCATCATGTCTGACTATTTTATTTTTCATAGAGTCAAGGTCTCATTATATTGTCCAGGTTAATCTCAAACTCCTGAGATCAAATAATCCTCTCACCTCAGCCTCTCATAGTGCTGGGATTACAGGAGTGAGTCACTATGCCCATCTGCCTCTTGACTGGTTGTTTAAACTCTTTGAACCCCAGTTTCTCCATCCGTTCAGTGGAAACAATGACACTCCTCATTGGGTTGTTAGGCAGATTATGTAAGAAGATGAATGTAACACACTTAGCCCAGGGCTTCGCATCCTGTGAGCACTCAACAGTTACAAGTTCATTTCACTGCAGACTCTTTTTAAGGATCACCTTGTTGCACTCATGGAAACATTTGGAAATGTTTCAGATTAGACTGTTCGTTAACTGATGATATTAATAAGTTGCTTTTTCAAATCTGACAAATACTTATTGACGATCAAGTGATAGACATAGTAATAACTCAAAAGAACAGCACAGGTGAATATTTTGAAAAACTTTTGAGTTATTTTTAACTCAGCAGAAATATGAGAGTCTCCCATGTGTCAGGAACCATGTGTGACTCTTGCAGGTTTGGTGATGACCCAGGCAGGTGTGGTGTGTACCTCTGTGATGTTTATAGTCACAGGGAAGGACTGGAGAGGTATATGGCCAACATTTAAAAGTTAAATACAAAATAGTCTGAATGTACAGAAATAGTTTGAACAGCGTTCTGAAAGAGTCAAGGAGAGGGCTGTTGGGTAAGTCGAGGTGTGCCCAAGCCAGGCTCGCACATCATTTTAAGCAGGTCTTACTCTTTTTTTTTTGAGTTGGAGTCTCACTCCGTCGCCCAGATTGGAGTGCAGTGGCCGCTCCCGGGCACTGCAGCCTCCCGGCGATCCTTTCGTCTCAGCCTTCCGAGTAGTCAGAATTACAGGCGTGCGCTACCACACCCGGCTGATTTTTTTGATTTATTGTAGACATGAGGTCTCGCTGCCCAGGCGGGTCTCGAACCCGCAGGCTCAGGCAATCCACTCACCTCAGCCTCCCAAAGGCGCGGGATTACAGGCTAAGCTACCAAGCCCGGCTAGGTCTTATTCTTATCCTAAGGATAATAGGAGACCGTTTTCAAGCTCAGAGGAAATAAGAAACAAATTATTAGAAAAGGCACACTGTGAGCATGTCAGTGAATATAAACAAAGAAAAACATAACAGAATAACTGCTATCATTGTATAGAAAGGTAGGTATCACACAGTTGTCTCCATCCATGATTTATTTCATTTCTATCAATCAATACATGGCTTCATAAAATGTTGACCTCATGGTTTTTCATGTGGCATAAATTTACTCAGACTCTAAGTAAGTTTTTGTTTCTGTGAGTAATTTTTTTTTAACCCTTTCCCCATTTAATGCAAGGATACTCACCAGCAGAACCTATGGCTGCTGTGTTTACTTCGAGATTAAAAAAAAAGAAAATTACATAATATAGCAATTTTATCTCTCTCTTTCTCTCTTTTGCAATTTTGTGGTTAGGATTAGATACAAGTTCTGTTTAGAACTAACTCCAAAAATAGTTTTTGTATTTCATTTTCATATTGAAAATCAGCCAGATTTACTTCAGTCTCAGAGAGCATGTTTATGTAAAATTAAATGAACATAGCAGTGAACTGCACTTTTTTTTTTTCCGAAATGGGTAAAGGGTTAATGTAATATAAATGTGTTTGTGTTTTCTGCTGCTTGCTAACTGGCAGGTGCATCACATTAACACAGCTCTTAAACCTACCAAGCACGACCTGATAGGAATGGTGGGAGCTGACAGTCTTCATCTAATTCACAAAAATGTGACTCTTTATAGAAGGGCTTGAACCAACAGGCCTGCAAGGTTAAAATCTCTGGTGAGCTTCAGGGTGAACTATAGAGGTTTACGTTTTCACACATGGTATCCAAAACCAATTTGCCATAAGTAGATTCAAGAGAGACCACTATGCCTTTTGTGTAGTCTATTCATTTTAAAGACATTTTTAATAAGCAGAGAATGCTTGTGTCGGAAAGGAGACTTCTGTAAGGTTGCTAAATAATGACAAAGTGCTGGAATAAACAGAGAGGGGAATATATGACCTTGAGAATTAAGTGTTTTACTGACAGAGGCAAACCATAAGAGTTTCATAGTGAAAGGTCTTTGTTCTCTGGGTAAAAGCAGATGGTAACAGATGTGTCACTCCCTAGGAATTGAGATGCAAAAATCTACAAACTAATTTGATTTTTTATTTAGTATGATTAGAAATTGCCTCATGGGGGTTGTTTTAAGATGAGGTAACATCTCATAAGAAAGGTCTAAGTTTTTTTTATTATTTTGCTAATTAGAAAAATATAGAGTTTTTTATTTTGCTGCTTCGTATGATATTTCTTTGTATTTAAATAATACCCTGGGCAACACCCTTAGGTCCCCTCCCACTGTGGGAGCTTTTTTGTCCTCTCAGTAAATCCTGCTTTCTCAATAGGTAAATAAATAAAGTCCTTACCATACTTTCACTGGATTACAAAAATATATTTTATAAAGTATAATTTGCTACACCTATTAGATTGAAACAAGACACATAAGGAGTCTAAGGGTTTATGAACAAAATCAGAAATATTTAGGAAAACACACTGGATATATAGTTCAGGGAAATCTTGACACTGATAGAATCAGTTAGTATTAGATTTAGCTGCATATAACAGATAACATATTAAAAAGAAAAACCAGAAGTTTAAGCAAAATAAATTGTTTCTCTTTTATTAATGAAAAGTTGGGTAGTGAGCTCCTCCCGTGGTGTGGTAGTTCTATGGTTAACATGGATTTAAGCTTCTTTCATTCTTTGCGTCAACCTCCTAGCATGTATCCTCTATTCTCAAGGTCCCTCATGATCCAAGATGACTTCTGAGAGTCAAGAGACATTTTGTCCATACTTCAGGCTTCAGAAAGAAGGGAGACTGGGGGACCATACTGCTCTTAAGGCAGTTTTCCAGAGGTCGATATACCACTCTGAACTTCTTCCTATATCTGATTGTCCAGAGTTTAGTCTCACCGCCACACTCTGTTTTAAGGCAGGCTGGGAAACTTTAGCTGGGTACATTACTGTCCCAAATACTATCAGGAGTTCATTAATGAAAAAGAAAGAATATATTGGCCAGACAACTCAAAATACCTCATTTTCTTATTTCATGTATGTGTGTGTGTGCATGTATGTATGTGTATATTTTGTTTATACATATAAACATATATACTAAAATCTGACACCAATCATTGGTAGGAAGCACAATGGATTTACTAGAAACAGTATTACAAATAGATTTGTAAATCTAATAAAAACCTTTGATCAAAAAAAATTTCTCAGATACTTTTTATAACTTTTAAAGACTCATCTGTATATAAGCATAAAGTACTGGTGATAATTATTGAGATGATAACCATAACTTTGCTGTGCTGGGATTGCTGTTTGCATAAAAAGAAGCAAGGTGCTAATTCAAGATGTCCATTGATTGGGTAGCAGGTGTCCCAATTGAAATACATATTTATTTTAAATGCAGCTTTTAAAATATGTGTCATCCTAACTTTTTTTTACAGGTGCTAAAATAGGGGGAAATATGAAAGGCAGAAGGGGCCCATCTTCCCACTGAGCACAAGTAAAGGTAATTTCCCTCATTTTTTCCCTCATTTCCTTTCTTAAGGAAGAAAAAATGCAGACCACTCAGAGGTTGCCTTTGTCCCAGAGCAAGAGGAATCACTTTCCTGAGAACTTTCTTGTGTGGCCACAATCACCCCTGTTTCCTTGCTCCCCTCTGGGATTAGGCTGATCTTTTAATCCTTCTTTGTACCTGGACCTGGAAAGTACAGACCTAAACATGAGGGGAAATGAGGGATACCGAGATGTGTTGAACAGCAGGGCAGTCGAACAGCTGTTGAGTTGGAGAGAGGGAGCTGGATCCTATCAGACTGGATGCTATCAAAGAGTTATGAGCTTAACATGACAGAAAATTACATGTACTTGAAATATGCCATTACAAAATGCCAGGCTGACATTAAGCTGCTTTATAGAGGTATCATGTCCTTAAATAGCCTGGTGATTATCCGTGTCCCTGGGCGCTGAATTTCTTCCTGATTTTGTAATACCCTGGCTTGTCTTTAATCACTGCAAAGTGTCACCATCCTAGAAAAATTCTTAAAAGAAAATTAATTTTGATGTACACTGACATCCTAGAGAGGGGTTTTTTTTTTAAGCTGGGATGAAGATGCAGCCTTCCTATCATAATGACAATAGGTAGCAGTTCCCCATGAGGGTAAGAATCCTACTTGGACAACCCTTAAAAAAACAAAAGCATGTTCTATAGGCCCAGTATGTGTTATGCACTTTACTTGCATTATCTCATTTAATTCTCATAAAATCTATAAGGTGAATTCTATGATTACACTAACTTAAGTTGATGTACAGAGACTAGGTGACTTGTTCAAGGTCACTTGGCTGGCTAGTCAGTAGTAGAATGGGGACTTAACCCTGGCAGATTAACTCCAGTGTCTCTGCTCTCAGTCAGTAAGTCATACTGCTTTCCTCAAGAACCGTGTTCTGTTGAGAGGCCTAAGTTGGGAGGATAAAGTAAATTATTATGGGATATTTATGGAATGGACACAAGAGAATAGGAGACAAGATAAACTATTCCAGCTGGGTGTGGTGACTCATGTTTGTAATCCCAGCACTTTGAGAGGCTGATGCAGGAGGAATGCTTGAGCCCAGAAGTTTGAGAACAGCCTGGGGAACAAAACAAGACCTCATGTCTAAAAAAAAAAAATTAGTTGTTCTTAGTGGTGCACACCCATAGTCCCAGCTACTTAGATGGCTGAGGTAGAAGGCTTACCTGAGACCAGGAGGTCGAGGCTATAGTGAGCCATGATCATGCCACTGCACTCCAGCATAGTTGACAGAGTGAGACCCTGACTCAGAAAAAAAAAAATTCTTCTGTAGTCTTTAGAATGGTGTGGTTAAAGAAAACAAGAAGAGATTACTCTTGCATAAGGAAAGGCAACAGGAAGTATGAATAAAAAACACAAATGTGGAAAGCAAAGCTCTTTACAAAGGAAGGTGGAAGGTGGCTGCAAATTTTCCATTCACAGCATCTGTTTCAGTGCCAGTCATCACTGCCACGATCATCCTTGAATGAATTCCCCAGTGGAAATATCAACAAGGTGGAAAACGGCATAATTATATTTTCTATTATCCCCCAAGAGTATATTAGGATAGTAGGAGTAGACATAATTTGAAAAAAAAAAAAAGAAAAAGTGCTACATAGTAGACACAACTGCCGATGAAACAAAACTAGCTGATTTTTCATCCTCTGCTATTAACAAAAAGGTGAAGTCCCAGATGTCGTTCTGTCTGCCTGTTCTAACATATAGCTGTAATTGGGCAACAACTAGGCTTATTGGTTTTGCTCAGTACTTTCCCCTGTTAAATAAATATATACTCAGTATGTTTTGAACAATCTTTCAGAGGTCATAATAGTAACAGTGAAAGGTCTAATGGATGGGTTGGGTACATGAGTAAAGAGAAAGTATTGATGCCTCTTGATGTATAAATGGTTCCTGTGACCCTCACCTTCTCTAATGCTGTCACCTAAGATGACTGCTAGAGTCTGAACTCTTACCAGTGTTGCGTGGCAATCTTGAAGTGTGAGAACATTGATGTCAATCAAAAAGAACCATGAGTCAGTGGCCAAGTGCTTCTCTGCTTTGCCCCCATGGGTAGACAATTCTGAGACTCCTTTTATACAGCTGTTCACTGGTCCCAGTGAAATCAAGCACAGTTAGCCACGGTGACGTTCAACTCCACACGTACCTTTGCACCAACTTCCCCTACTTCCCTATTTTATTCTCGCTAGATCTTCACTCCTGTTTTCTGGGAAAGTTTCTGAAAGAAACTACCTAAATGTAATTCTTACACAGGTTCTGCTTTTGTGGAGGAACCCAGGCTAAGAAAATGCCACATCATGAAAGGAACAATATTTATGAGCAGAAAGATAATGGGGTGTTTATGACATTGACATTTGATATGGGTTTCTCTCCTCTACCAGATCTTCAAATGCTGGAATCCTGGAAGGTTTCTCTAGTGTTTTTTTTTTTTTTTCCTAATTTAGGGTCTCATTCTGTTGCCCAGGTTGGAATGCAGTGGCACAATCATGGCTCACCACAGCCTCAATCTCCTGGGCTCTGGTGGCCCTTTTGCCTCAGTCTTCCAAGTAGCTGGGTCTACAGGCTTGTGCCACCATGCCTAGCTAATTTTTGACTTTTTGTAGAGATGAGGTCTCACTATGTTGCACAGGTTGGTCTTGAACTCCTGGACTCAAGCAATCCTCTCACCTCGGTCTCCCATAGTGCTAGGATTATAGGCATCAGTCACTGTGTTGGACCAAAAATATTTCTCTATGATTTATCTATTCTTCGTCTTTTTAACCTACACTTTCTTTTCTTTATCTATATTTTCTCCTTAGACAGTCTACAGTTTTATGATTTTAACCACCACCTTTATTTTGAGGACTCCCCAAATGATATCTTCATTCCTGATCTCTCCTCAAACCACCAGCATCGTACACTCAATTGTCTATGTGTTATCTCCATTTGGATGTCTAAAAGGCATCTTTTCCTTCATCTGAAAATAAAACTCTTGTTCACCTTCTAGCAACTCTCTATAAAATAACCTACTATGCCTCTATTTCTCCTGATGTTACCACCATCTATACTATAGTTCAAACAAGGAAAGAAAACTAGATGTTGTTCTTGTTTCTAGTTTTCTATCCTCTTCCCAGCAAGTTTTGAAAATTATTGGGAGGCTGAGGTGAGTGGATTGCCTAAGCCCACAGGTTCGAGACCCGCCTGGGCAACTTGGCGATCCCTCATCTCTACAATAAATCAAAAAATTACCCAGGTGTAGTGGTGTGCTCCTGTAGTTCCAGCTACTTGGAAGGCTGAGGTGGAAGGATCACTGGAGCCCAGCAGGTCGAGGCTGCTGTGGCTGGGAGCGGCCGCTGCACTCTAGTCTGGGTGACAGAGTGAAACTCCAACTCAGAAAAAAAAAAAAGAAAGAAAGAAAAGAAAATTATTTCTCCAGAAGAGACTTCAAATTCATCTACTTAATTACATCTCCACTCCATCATCCTCATCCTAGGCATAATTATCTCTTGTCAGGACCACTACAATAGCTTTAAAAATCTATTCTTGATACTGCCGTCAGAATGGCTTACATCAATACATATATACCATTAGCTTGTTTAAAAGCTTCCTGTGGCTTTCTAAGGCATCTAGAAATAAAAGTCTAAAACTTTCCCATGTCCCTAAGGCCCTGTATTATTTAGGCCCTGCTCACATCAGATAAGATGTTTTTTCCTGGTCACTATTGCTATAAACTGAGTGTGTGCCCCCCAATTTCATATGTTGAAATCTAATTGCCAAGTTGATAGTATTTGGAAGTGGGGGCTTTGGGAGGTAATTAGGTAAGGGGGAAGAGCCTTCATCAATGAGATTAGTATCCTTATGAAAGAGACTCTAGAGAGTTGGTTACTTCTACCAAGTGAGGATACGGTGAGATTGCCGTCTATGAACCAGGGAGAAGGCCCTCATCAGAACCAAGTATGCTGGCGCCTGGATCTTACATTTCCACCCTCTGGAACTGTGAGGAATACATTTCTGTTGTTTATAAGCCACCAAGTCTAAGGTGTTACATTGTAGCAACTGCAATCAACTAAAACATTCATGCACCAACTATAGTAGCACCCTTTAATTCTTCAAAGAGCCCAGATTCTGTCTTTTCTCCGGGTCTCCCATTTCCTGAATGAACCTTCTGCCTGGGTAGTTCTTCTTCCTTCTTTTCACGTGGAATAGTCTTTATTCTTTAGGCCTCAGCCCAAATACCTTCTTTTCTGAGCATTGTTGTTGTCTTGATGACCTGTTAAAATAATGCCCTCCATTCTAGTTACTGTCTACTGCTTCT
Organism: Carlito syrichta; assembly: GCF_000164805.1. Taxonomy (NCBI): domain Eukaryota; kingdom Metazoa; phylum Chordata; class Mammalia; order Primates; family Tarsiidae; genus Carlito; species Carlito syrichta. Next base: position 278,382 of record NW_007246622.1, read on the forward strand.
TGTGTATTTTCTTCATAAATCTTCTCAGAAATTTTGTATTGTGTTTTGAGCCATTTTTCTTTTTCTTCTTATCTTCTCAATTAGAAGGTAAGCTGTATAAGAGGTCTCATCTTTCTCACAAGCTTTACTTTTCTAAAGTGGAACTGGCATCTTTGTGGTATATATTAATGGATAAGATAATTATTTTGAGAGATTCTTCTGGATGGGTGCGTGCAGGAAATGTTTCTTATACTGAGGCAAAAAGCCTAAAAAACTTGGTCTAATTTACCTGCCTCAGCAATCCATAAATCTTTGCATCTCTGGAACCCCAATGAGACCAAGAGATGGGAGTAAACTCATTTATTTGGTGAATACCTAAAGACGTTCTTATAAATCTTCATTTCTTATTTTATATAGTCAGTCCTATTTTCATGTGGGGAGCCAAACTGATGATTCATCCCTTAGTAATCAAATTTATTGCAACCAATTGCATTTTTCTATAGCTTTTATCTAGATAGAATGATAATGTCTGAGCAGCATGAGGTTTTTATAGGAAAGGACATGACCAGTTCCATGCAGTCTATAATGCTTTATCTTTTTATTAAAATGACTGGGCTAACTTCTTCTAATATGGATTATATAAGAAGATATATGTGTGTGTATATATATACACACACACACACACACACACATACATATATCTTCCAATATACATATATGTGTGTGTGCGTATATATATATATTCATATGAAATTCTTAGTACTACTTAACTCTTCTTCTAACTTACCCTCTTCCAGCTACACACAAATCCATTGTCTCAGTTTCTTTAAGACATATTTGGGGGCACCAAAAAAACACAGAATTTATTTATAAAAAATTGTGCATTTATTCTTACATGTTCAAACTTCAGTCACCTAAAGTACTCCCCATTTGATGCAATACACCTATCAAGATGTTTTTTTCCACTGCTCAAAACAGTTTTTGAACTTGTCAATTGATGCCTTTTAGTGCGTCTGCTGATTTTTGTTTCACCTCTTCCATGTGGACAAAGCGTTTCTCTTTGAGGACTTTTTCCATCCAGGGAAACAAAAAACAGTTGCTCAGGGGCGAGCTTGGGTGAATTGGGCGGCGGGGGGGGACATGGGGGTCTTGCTGGTTTTGGTCACAATCTGCTAAACACTTGGTGCGGTGGGGGCAGGTTTTTTGTGTAAGTCACCCATTGTGAAATGGGCAAATGCGTTGAAAGGATCTCCAAAATAAAATACACTGAAGTCAAATGCAGCCTCTTTCAACAATACTAGCTAGTACGCTGATACTGACGGGTTCCAAATCACTTATACAGCACGGGAAGCCTGTACTATAAGGGGCCTGCCTTCCAAAAAAAAAAGTTTTTTGGGGTCCCCTAGTAGGTATAACAAATGTCAATAACTTTTAGCCACAGATTTTTTCATTTACTCCAGTTTCAGCTTTCATACCTTTCACACGAGGCTGTGGTGCCCAGCTTCTAATGAGTCATCACAGGCTGATCTATTTGTTTCATTTGTGTGCTGGGAGCATAGGGCCTTGTGTTCACCTTGCTCGCCTTATTCTAAAATTTGGTACAAACTCCACTAGTGCCAAAGGAGTTCATTTTGTTATTTATTAAAAAAAATTTTTTTTTGGAGTCATGGTCTCACTCTCGCTCAGGCTGGACTACAGTGGCACAATCATGGATCACCACAGATTTAAACTCCTGGGCTCAGATAGTCCTTCTACTTCAGCCTCCCTAGTAGCTGGGACTACAGACATGTGCCACCACATCCAGCTAATGTTTTTGATTTTTTCTGTAGAGACAAGGTTCCCAGGTTGGTCTCAAAATCTTGGGCTCAAGCAGTCCTCACACCTCGGCCTCCCAAATACTGGGATTACAGTCATGACCCACTGCACTTGGTCCCTCCTTTTTACTTTTATGGTGAAAACAACATAGAACAAGACCAGTCCTGTGTTGATTAAATGTGAATACCAGTTATTTTATTATTTCTGAAAATATTTACAAATCTTTTTTTCTGATTATTAAAGCTAACTAAATTTTAGGCAATTTACTTCTTAAAGCAACCTTATATTACAGCATCTTGCAGCTTTTTGCAATTTAGGATTTCCACATGCTGAATTTTCCTAAAGAGAGACACTTGGTTATTATCTGTGATGCGGTTTTTTTGGTGTGTGATAGCGGGGTCATATGTTTTGTTAACTTGAAATGTAAACAACTGGGTTATGATACATAGATTTGTTAATGTTATATTTTCAGTTTGCCAAAACACACAAAATAATTTGATTGTATGTATTGCTCTTGGTTCTCCTTGTTACTCTCTTATAATTAGATTGACTTTGAGATTTTTATAACACAGAGATTGTCTGCAGTCTAACCTCAGGGAAAACTCATTACCTCTTGTGTAATTACTTGATGGTTATGAGAAATACCTGCTTAGCGATCAGTCTCACTAATGGCTCTTGTCTCAACTGACTTGAAAAGAACCAAGGAAAAGATCTGACGGATTTGATCAGTCAAGTGATGTCCTTGGGCCCTCGGAGAGATTTCTGTCCCCTTCACCTTTGCCTGCCTAGGCTCCATGTCTGATAAGCAAATGCTCTTACCGTCAGTGCAGAAGGGGCCAGACCTCCCATACGGGCACAGGCAGACAATATCCGTTCCCAACTTTGGAACGCAGGTGGCACCATTTCCACATGGATTGTTTTCACAAGTTGCAAATTGGCACAGCTTGCCCGAGTACAGCCTTGGACACTCGCAAAACCAGTCTTCGCTATCGCTGAGAAGGGAAAAAAAAATTAAAAACCCATCGGACAACAACTGATATTTTCTACACATGTATGCATACATATACATGTATGTAAATAATAAATAAAAATTATAATTTTTACACATCTAGTATGTGGAGTTTTCTGGCCCCCTCCCCCTCCCCTGTTCGCTCCCTGTGTTTCACCTTTTTAGTCGTTTTTGCTGTGTGCTTTACATTGAAAGCAGATTAACAGCTTTATAGATTGTCTGAAGTCATGGGTTCTATTTTAAGCCATCTATTTTTATTTTTGATTTATCTCATCTTTTTTTTCACACTGAGAGCCTTTTCAGGGCTTCATTAAATATGTGCAACACTGCCTCAATAAAGTGCATCGAATGTCTATTAGAAAAAAAATCTTAGGTTCAGAGCTCAGAGGAGGATTTTAAGCTGGTGATAAGATCCACACACAGAGGACAAAGTCCTCCAAGAGCTGTATTTGTGGTAATTCTGAAAATAAGGCACAGCAGGGAGCTGTAATGACTACACAACTTTCCAGCTTAAAATATAGCTTGGTGGCCCCAGGTTGCAAGTGCCCATGAAAACAGAGCTCAGGAAAAATCCTCGTTCACTTGCTAGGGAAGCACTCAGGGAAGGAGCAGTGACTTGGAATTTGTTATTTCTGCAAAGATTTCCCCTTTTAAAGTAACAGTAGCCTTTACTTGTTTTTACAGGACCCACGACTCCACCCCTCCCTCTCCATCACGTGGCCTGGGAGGGACAGACTCCACTCTTGGTGTCAATCATAGTGATCAACTCCTTTGGCACTAGTGGAATTGCAGTATGAGTATGCATGCTGCAACTCTTAGGAGAGCACTCTTTGTTCTGCTGGGTTGCTCAGTTGGTAGTTGCCAGTGGCATCTGCCCATCCCTAGGGAAGAGCCTGGCTGAGATTAAATAACAAATACCTAGCAATGCAAATGTAAGTGACTGGGATAGATTATTGATGATATTATTTGGGCAACCAGGTCTCACCATGACTTGTTAGTTGTTATGTGAGCCAATATATTTCTATTCTTCACATTTTTAAAAACCAGTTTGATTTGGGATTTCGTCACTTGCAATTTAACGAATTCCATTGAATATTGATATGCTTTGCTTTTCTTCTATTTTCTTTTTACTTTAGTTTACACACATTGCCATGTAGGAATCTTTAAGTTTAAAAAAAAAATCCTATTTCTATCTTTCTTCTCAACATGACTGTTAGCTCTTAAGGGTAGGTGTCAGGACCAGCCCCAATAATTAGGAAACCAGCATATTTTGTTTTTATGACTCAGCCTTCCAATCTAGTTGTAGATCTTGCCCGTGCCATGAAAATTTCCCCTTGCCATTCTCATCTGTGTGGTTTCTCGATGCATTCCTTATATCTTTGAATCCCCTTTCTCCAACATAAATTTGCTTGCAGGAAAGATGAAGCTCTTTGGAGAGACATTTTATGTATGAGGTAGCAGGTAATGCTGGCTTTGGTGGGGTGTAGGACTTTGAGATCTTCAGATTTTGCCAACATATAAGGCTTATACTGGAAGCGATCAGTCGATCCTCAAATCTGGTCAACACATTAGGCTTTTTGCTGTAAATGATCAGAAACTTACTCCTTTTATAACCTTCAATGTGACTTGTATAACATCTTACACATTATAGACAGATATAGAATCTCATAAGTTTTCAGAGCTGGGAAAAATTATAGATCAATGTCCTTAAGATGGCTATAAAATACTCCAGATAAACTTCTCTGTTTCTGGCAGTAAAACAACATTTTGAGGACTGCTAAGCCAATGCTATTCCTTGTTGCCTGAGAATAGTGGAAAAAGCACCAGTAGACCACCTGACAGATGCAGAGACATATGTTATGACCCAAAACGTTAATTAGAATCTTGATGTTGTTTGGAGTCATAGATAAATCAAACGTAACTCTGCTTCCACTCACCTAACTTGGAGTTGAAAGGTCAGTATTAAGCATCTGCAATCTTGGATAAAGTCTTGAAAGCTGCATTCTGGAAGGACCAAGTCAGTCTTTTTCAGAACAAGGAGAATGCCACACATGTGAAAGTCAAACCAATCTAACCACTGGTTGATGTAAGTGCTTTAATCATGTGAACTGAAACAGATTTGAAATGCAGGAAGATGCTTTTCTTTTAAAAGACCAAGGAAAGCACTATTTTTAATCAAGTTCTATTGATACATGAAGCTTCATTTCCTCTTTTTGCTTTCATCAGGTGTTGTGAGAAGTTGGTTGTATAGATTCATGTGGAGATGACTAACTGTGTGCATCTGTATGTCAGCAGGCAGCTAGAGGAGAGCAAGAAACAGAAATTCTACAGGAAACTTTCTAAGAAAGGAGAAAGTCACCTTATCTGGCTAACCAAGGGCAGGTGGACAGAAATCTGTGGCCTGTCTTGATGTGCCATTAGCACATTATTAGCGCTAACCAACTGAGATTTTGCCAGATGATTGGCACCTCTCTACACTTCGATTCAAATTGTACCTTGAAGTCCAAGAAGGCTCCTTGGAGTGCCAATAGGTATTTCGCCAATAGTTTTTAAAACCGCCTGTCTTTGCTACTGACTGTGTTACACTTGGCTTTAAAAATTTCTCCTCTCCAGATATTGCCCAAGATCCCCATTTTTAAGCCACAACTTTTTCAAAAGCTACCAAGTCTGCTGTCTTCTCTGTCACTTTACCCATGTTGATATCTCTCCACATCTTGCAGGGAAAGGCAGGGTTGACCAGGAAAGGGAGTGTTCTAAGACTGATGGACCTTGTGTAAGAGAGTTGACTTTTGCAAACAGTGATTGAAACAATGTCACCCTCCTTTGCTTAGTTTACTTTAAATGTTGCAACATTGCTATGAATTAATTTGGTACTGCTTAATATCATTAGCTACAAGAGACTATATTCACATGGAATACAGTTTTTCATGGAATTTTTTTTTTTTTTTACTCCTAAAGTTTAAACAATTTTATCCTTCTCAAGATTTGCAAATCATATAGAAAACTCTTTTGCAAATCTTCCTCAAAAAAAGTCAGGACATTTTTTTTTTTTTGAATTAAAAGTAGGTCTGGTAAAAAATCGACATTGAAGTTTTTACCTGTACACCAGAACATCATACTTTTTGCAATTGCTTTCAACCAATATTTACTGTGCACCCATGTCATAAACAGAGCCACATGCCACGGGAGAGTAAGGTTCGCTTCTGTACTCTTTGGAGGAGACATTATAAGTGTGTGAACAAATTCCTGTCAGATGCAGTATATGTGACAAAGGTATATAGACAGGTATGAAGGATTTTGAGGCCTTGGCTCTGCAGTATGTGAATTCAGAAGACAGCAGTTTCTAAAAGCTGGTCTGTGAACCGGCACCAGAGGATGTTACGTGGGAATCTCATATGTGCCTTTCATAAATTCAGTGTCTCATGCCCCCCTTGCCCTCTGAAATTCTGAGGGTCTTTAAGGGACCCTTTCCCATGGCCTACTCTGAGCTTAAGCCAGTCCCGCACCTCTGAGATAAACAATCTCTCCAGAGTAAAATCTTGGTGGACGTTGGTTATTACTGTGTCTTTAGCAGGATGCTATGATGTTGTAATTTTATTTCTCTTTTTTGGGCTACATTTTGACTCTTGATTAACATATGACTCTTGATATTTATCCATCAAAGTACACAGATTAGAGGATTTTTATTTTACTAGTGCCATGTTCAGTCTACTGCATGTACATTACATTTAACTACGACATGAAGGATGGAAAAAATGTACTTAGTCATTTTAAAGCTTAGTTTAAAAAAATACCACCTACCAGGTTGGGCGCGGTGACTCATGCCTATAATCCCAGCACTTTGGGAGGCCAAGGTGAGAGGATTGCCTGAGCCCACGGGTTTGACACCGGCCTGGGCAACTTGGCGAGACCTCATCTCTACAATAAAAATCCAAAATTAGCCTGGTGTGGTGGCGCATGCCTGTATTCCAGTTGCTTGGAAGACTGAGGCAGAAGGATCACCTGAGCCCAGTGGGTTGAGGCTGCAGTGACCGTGAGCATGCCACTGTGTTCCAGCCTGGGTGACAAAGTGGGACTGCAACTCAAAAGCAAAAAACAAAAACAAAACCAAAACAAGACAAAACAAAACAAAACAAAAAACCTATCTAAACATATGCAAATATCTGTATATTTGGACATTGTAAATGGTACAGGATATTTGGTTACAAGTTACAATGTGGTTGGAATATCAAGTGACTGTTGTTAGTTTCTGTGGTATTAGAAGCTATCTTTAGACAAGTTTAGTTGATTAAAAAAAAAAAATCAAAGAAGCTGGCTTGAAAAGGGTGCCCACTATTTATATAGCACAGCTAGATACCAAAAAATCTTCTAGAACTAAAGGGGTTCCTGCATGCATTAACTTAAAAAAATAAATAACTCTTCTTGCACTCTTTGTATCTAACGGATCATTAGCGGATTTCAAAGTTGGCCACCCACAGTGTCAAGAGAGGGAGCTTCTCAGCAGGAAAGTGTGCAGAAATGAATCCTTATGAATAATGTCTCTAGATATTGCTAAAAAAATAAAATTGCTATTGGTGGAAATAACCCGCCTCTATGTATAGACTCTTCTATTTATAGTGCTACAGCTCAGGCTTGGGAAGGAATGCAAATGAGATCTCCAGTAGCCTTGGTTCCAGTAGAACCTTCATTCTGTTTCCATGAATTTCACAACACGACAAGAGTCCGCTAATTACAAAGACTGCCTCCCCTCTCCTGTGAGACTTTCTTCAAATTTTTGAATTCCTGTCAAATGGGCTGTCAGCTGTGCGTGGAGTCTCTTGCTCCAGCAGCACAGACGGTTTTTCCTTGTCTGTTTCCAAGACAAGAGCTGCCTAACTGGATGTTATTTCCTGCAGGAAGGCATGCCGCCATGTTTGACTTTTTTCATTTTTTAAATTTTTTCTTTGTAAAAGTAGCCAAGCATGAAATTGATAGAAAACAAAATGCAAAACCAAGATTACCTTACACAGTGGCCTAGAAAGTGAACTTGGAGAAACAGTCTATATAGGAGACTCATGAACAGAGAGTTCAGGGAAAATGTCCTTTCTATAGACACTGTTTTCTTTATATGAAAGGCTTTTACTAAAGGAAAAAACAAGGTTAAAAAAAAAGGCAATAATAAAAATTATAGAACCACACATGAAGAAATAATAAAACAGGAAGAATTCACAAACAATATGAATTTTTTTCTTCTTTGGTTCAATTCAGGCCTGTGGATATTTTGTGAAGAAAAACTGAATTCATATTATGATCTATTTCTCTTTTTTCCTCTTCCCTCCCTTAAAACCGTGGTTTACTTTACAAAAAAAGCTTTCACTGGTAAAGAAAGAGGAACAGAATTTCTTTCCTAGCAAGTGCATTAGGCTCTCTTTCCCAGAAAGAGATATCTTTTCCATTTCCTTTGCCTTGTGACTCTCTAGTTCTTATAAATGGAGTCAGAGTTTTGCTTCCAAGGGAGGAGGCTCCAAAAATGTCAAACCCCAAATGGAAAGCTAATGTAGTGAAAGTGGCCATTATCTAAACACATTAAGTGAGATATATATGAGAATGTGCCCAGCACAGTGCTTGGCAATGACCAGGACAGTGCTTGGCGGCTCATTATGTATTAGGAAGAGGAGGTAGGAACAGATGAAACATAGAATTAGGTGAGTTGGAATCGGTTTATGGTGGGGTGAGAGTGGTGTAATGGGATCCAGTACAAAGAGAGGTGGGCTGGAAAAGAAGGATGAGGTGGAGGGCACTGACTGGTGGGAAAATAAAATAATGCATTAGTAATAGCTTGTTGAATGAATGTACCATTTCAATGTCTAAAATTGCCTCCCTTAATTAAAAAAAACTCTCAGGATCTTACAATTAGACTTTGTGCCCCAAAACTAATTTCAGAATAGGTTTTCTTGCTCAGTGCTCACTGCAAAATGAGCCAGCCTCAATCCCTTGCATGGCAAGGGCAATGTGGGCAGGATTGAATATGGCAGAGTCTGTAAATGCAGTGCTTATGAGCTCTGGAGCTTTCAGGTAATTTCCTGTAAAGATAATGGACCTATTTGGAGGCTATTTAAGGCTAGAAGAGTTGGGATAAGCTTTTAAAATGTTATTTTAACTCCTGCTAAAAAGACACCAAAATCCTCTTAAAATATTAAAGCCAGCAAAGCACCACTTCACCTATTCCCTTGACCTCAGTAATGTCACAGACGCACTGTTTCTGCCCAGCTGGTACCCTGATGGAGTCCTCTGTGTTTGGGAGGGGGAACCACAGCATTCAACGGTGATGGTTGTTCTTGTCTGATATTAAGAACTATTTACAAAATTACTGGGGATGGGAAATTTGTTTTTTGCTAACATAAGGAATAGTATATAACAACTCTCTAGAAAGGTGCACATTTGTGGACACAAAATATTCCTTATGGACATTCTTATGTTGAATGCGCAAGCTGAAATTTATTTTTTTTGCAGTTTCTCACTTATTCCACATTCTTTCTTTCTTTTCTTTTCTTTTTTTTTGAGTTGGAGTCTCACTCCAATACCCAGGCTGGAGTGCAGTGGCACACTCACAGTTACCCCAGTGTTGATCCAGCGATCCTTCCACCTCTGCCATCCAAGTAGGCGGAACTACAGGTGCACGCTCCCACGCCCGGCTAATTTTTTATTTATTGTAGAGACGAGGTCTCACCAAGTTACCTGGGTTGGTCTCGAACCTGGAGGCCTGATCAGACAATCCACTCGCCTCGGCCTCCCAAAGTGCTGGAATTATAGGCTAAGCCACTGAGGCCGGCCTCTACATTCTTTCTTTTGCCAAGTCTTTACGCTCCAATTTTGGGGAAAAAGCTAGAAACTTAGAGGAGTTCTTGTCTCTAAATGTGATGATCCAGCAGACTTGCTCTTAAAATACAGTTTGTGTTTTCACTTGGGACAAGAAGGTGACATTTGGAACTGTCCCATGTCTCTTTATACAGGGTCTGTGTCCTGAACAACATAAAGCAGAGATTTCTAACTGGCAAGATGTCTAATGTCCACCTCTTGAACCACACAGTATATTTAGATTATAATTCTGAAGCCTAGACACAAGATTAGGTACACAATGGTGAAGAACAATATCAAATTTACCACTCCAAATTTGCCCACTCTACAAGAGATTGGTTCCCTGGTTTCAGGCCCAGTTTAACCTTCATCTCATACAGCTTCGTCCCTGTGGTATATCCTATGCATTTATGTTTTCCCCGATAACGTTCTCAATGCATTTGGCAAAACATTTGCATGTAATTTGGCTTTGACTCTTTTTCTCTTCTTACACAATGGTTGTTCAGATCTTCTTAAGCTCTATATCCCGTGACCTATGCTCACAGGAAGTGACTTCACTTCCTACTCTATAGATAAATCTCAGTCATCACACCTACCTCGACTTCCCACATTATTTCTTCTAACATTTATTTCTCTATCTTTCTTTCCTCTTTCCCCAATTCCCAACTAGAGATATCTGTTTCCAATGCTGGCATTTCACCTAATTTCATTTTATTAACATATTTGAAATATAGAATGTAGGTAGGGTTGAGATACAAGAAATGGCCTTGGTCCCGTTGAAAATTTGGACTTCAATGGCAATGGACAGACATTGAAGGGTTTTGAGAAGGAAACTAATTATGTTGTGTTTTAGAATTATTATTCTGAGACTACAGAGTGGAAAATGTAGTGAAGGGCAGTAAACCTAGTGACAGAGAGTACCAATTATTAATTTATTGTATCTTAGTTCCAAATCTACCCTTTAATGTCCTTCCTTGTGACACTGAGGCTGGACCATACATGTCCTTTCCCAGCTAGAAGGATGCTTTGTCAGTAGAGGGCACTTGGAGGGACAGTAAGGAAGAAGGGGTTTCCCTCCCTAGTTCTGATGTACTTTCCTGACTTCTTACTCCTGCTGGGGGCATATGTGAGCAGCTTGGTGGTACTCACCCCCAGCAAGTTTCCAAGCACCTGCTTGGGGGAGAATTCCCACCCAGAGAGTTCAGTCCATGTCCCACCTAGTTTTCCATTCCTAGCAAATTTCACCAGAACTTTCAAGTATGGCTAATATAATTTGGATGTTTGTTCCTTCCAAATCTTACATTGAAAAGTGATCTCCATGTTGAAAGTGGGGACTAGTGGGAGGTGTTTGTGTCATGGGGGTGGCTCCCTCATGAATGGTATGGTGTCGTTCTCACTGTATTAGTTAACAAGGGAGCTGGTTGTTTAAAGGAGCCTGCACCTCCTTCTTTCTCTCTTTGTTCCACTGTCACCATGTGACACAGTTGTTCCCTCCTCCCCTCTGCCATGACTGTAAGCTTCTTCCTGAGGCCTCACCAGAAGCAATGGCAGTACCATGCTTCTTGTACAGTCTGCGGTACATGAGCCAAAACGAACCTCTTTTCTTCATAAACTACCCAGTCTCAGGTATTTGTTTACAGTAAAACAATGCAAAATGGATGAGTATAGTGGCTTTCCAGTGAGTGCTGTTGGTCCCCTCATGAGTGGTTTGACACAGGTGCTGCTGTGGACAGAATTTTAGCAAGTTCAGCAGCACTCTCTGGTGGCTTCTCAGTGAGCTTCCCAGACCCCAAGAGGGCAGCTTTCCAGTGAGGTCCAGCAATGCACCAGAAGGTGGCTTTTTCTTGGCTTGTGATACCTCAGTGAACTTTTCTATCATCTACTGGTCACACCCTCTCCTATGTGGTCTGTATAGCAGCTGGTGAGTGTGTGTGTGTGTGTGTGTGTGTGTGTGTGTGTGTGTGTGTGTCAGTTTGTGCCTTCCCTGAGTACTCTTTCTTAGTCCTAGAGGTAGGAATGGCTCCTTACATCCACTATATCTGAAATCTTAAATGTACTCCTTATTTCTTAGAAGTTGATCCTCTGTTACTAGTTAATACTTCATATTAAACTTTTCTAAATTACCGTGTGGCTCTGTCTCCTGACTAGACCTTGAGTTGTTCATAGAAATCCAAACAGAAGCTGAGGCGAAACCCAGCAGAAGTGGGTCTGGAGAATGTTTTGAGAAATGCTTAGAGAGAAAACTATCGAATGTGATGATTGGTTTCTGGTTTGGGCATCAGAATGGATTTTAGTGCCATTCTTGGAACTTAAGAATACAGATTTAGAAAGGAAAGGAGAATATAATTAGTTCATTTAAACATATATATTATCCAAAGCATTCATGGCCATGCTAGTGAATATGTTAAGTGGTTTAGAAATAAGTTATGAATATAGAAATAATTAGGCATTGATGACAACAAAGAGAATCTATGGATTACAAGACTGGATGGTGGACAATGGGGAAAGGCAGTCAAAGAAAAATAAACTTTGACTCAAATACCCCACAAACTCAAAGTGCTGGAGTGGCCACTTACTATATCAATGAAATAAAGGTCATACTATACATGTTTATTCTTGGTATGTTTGTTATCATAGAGTGGAAAGATACCCATGTTTGTGAAGACATAGTGTGGCAGATTTTCTAAGCTTAAATGAATACATAATCTCTTACAAATGCAATTACCATGCATTTAATCACTACGAAATAGCCTTTCTTCCCCCTGAGGATAATGTAGATAGCTTCTTGGGGCTACTTGTGAAGGTGGAAGCTATAGCCATGAGGGAGAGCTGACAGAGCAGAAGGCATCTCAGTTCAGTTTCCTGCAGCTGTTAATGATGTGGTGATGATGATGCTAATGATGATGACAATGACGATGAATCATTATAAAATGAGGCATACGGGGTGAGTGCCAATCTGGACAGGCTTCCAGGAAAATGGAAGTCAACAGGGACCATCTCCGGGACCGGGGTATGGTTGCCATTTCTTTGGGGTCATTATATTTTTTCCTTAGCCCTTTGTTGTCCTGACTATATTCATGAAATATAGGGTCTCCATCTTAAGCTAATTCTGAAATAGAAAGGCTGTAATTTTCAAAAATTGTTCTATTACCTGGACACTCATTCTAGTAGGATCAAATTTACATATATTTAGGGCATGATCTTAGAGTAATAGTTCATGTGAACAGAGACACAAAGCTCAGAGAATTAGAAACAGCTTTCCTGAAGAAGCAGCTACTGACAACGAATCACTGCCCGGCCACCTTTGAAACTACATGCTTCTTTCCCCCCTCCCCTTTCTTTCTTTTTCTTCTTTTTTAATTTTGAAAGGAGTAAAATGAGCTTTAAGTATGAGAGGGAGGTTGAAACTGGCTTCAGGCTTTTTCAATTAAAAGATTTAGTTTGCAACTCCCTTGCAGTGGGAAAGACAAAAATCTCTTCTTGGAATCAGCTGACATGATGTAAAATGAACTGTGCTATTTATTTAAAAACCACGTACAATGGGCAGGTATCATCAAAAGGTGTTTTGACTGGAGGCAAGCTTCTCAGTTCTGTAACCTTACGGATACCAGAGGACAGGTTTAAAAGGCATTTATACCTACTTAACCTTTTTTTTTTCCCTTCGGACATTCTATTACATGTGACAATTTTCTTTTACTAAATGGATAAAAAAAAAAAAAAAGGAACAGTCAACTTTTCCTGCTGTTTCAATAGTTTCAATTAGTTTCTTTCCCCTCAATTGCTCCATCAGATGGGCTAGATAAGATTTCATTATTTGGGGGGATCGTTTAAACTTCTTTTCCAGCAGTTTGTTATTTTTAAAGCTCCAATGATTCACTATAAAATGCATCTCCATCTGCAGGAAGCAATTCCTAAATTGCCTCACTCAACAAATCCAAAACTGCAAGGCTCACTATAGCACAGAAATAGAACTGTTTTGGAAAGGGATTACCTATTGGGTTCAGAAAACCTCTTCTGAGACAGTTTATGGCACGAAGAGGATATCTGAGTGACAAAGAGAACTTTATTTTATTTTTATTAGTAGAATCATTTGAAGTTTTGTTTCATTGGTTTGAGCCATTTCCTGGTAAAATAAAAATTATGTATCTTGGTTATGATTTGTTGCACATTCTCCAGTTCAAACTGAATTAAAATTTCCAAGCAACTTAAATTTGTGTTTGAATAGAAACATATTTAAATACCCTTTTCTCAGAACTTCTTAAATCTTAAGTTGAATTCGTTTCATTTCATGTTAATCCTTCTTTCTCTCTCACCCTCAACACCCATGGCATATATATGCAAAATATTAGCCTTTAGCCTGGAGATGTTATTTCAATTATTTATATAACAGAGGTGAATTTTTGGCATAGGTTTTATATATATTAAAGTGTAAAATATGTTAGAAAATCCTGGTTTATCTTAGTTGCTTTAAATCTAATTAAAGTAAAATAGAAACAAGAAAAAATGCAGGTCAAGGGACAAGGAGTTGCTTGCTAGCTTAGTCACATGTGGAAAGCTATTATTATCCTTGAGACTTAGAGAAGGGTGACTTTTCTATAGGATTTTTAAAGACAGGACACAATTTATCTTAATACTGTGTCAGCATTTTCTGAAACTGATTTAGCATTTTGTACGAGAAATAAGAGATACACTAGAACTTTTAATTGAAAAACCTGCAGCTACTTTCAACCTCTGATACCTAAAATCAAGTTATCTCTTTCCAAAAAGAACAAGAAAGAACTAGCTAATTCGAAAATTGTTTAGGAGTCATTTGTTACCAAAGATATTGTTAGGGATAGTCCCAGCTCCTTCAGGAAATCTCCAGAATGAAGATCATAATATATAAAACAGACCATTTAGGGGATACTTTGTCTTATCACGAAACATGTCACTCAAGTATCCAACAAATAGCTTTATACAAATACTTTTCAGAATGTGCCATTTGCCAAAGGCAAGACTGTCATGTTGTGTTTGGTATTATCCTGGAGTTTTTTGATGTGTTTTATGAACCTCCATAAGAGGAACGGGGCAGGCCTTTGACCCACTCTGCCATGCCTCAACCAGAGCTAGCTTGCTTTTATCTTCATTCATTCACCCTCTCAGCATTTACTGAACTTCCTCCCTATGCCAGATACTGCAAGGCACTGTAACACAACATAAATAAAATAGAGATGGCCCCACTGTACACTGAATTTACAGTATGGATGGGGAAACAGGAATTAAGCAAATGAATCTGAAATGACAAATTATTTTAAGTGCTGAAAAATAATGCCACATGGTGCTACATGGGAGCGCAGCAGACATCCTGTTCAGATGGGTGGTCAGGAGAGACTTTTCAGTGGAATTAATATTTAAATTAAAATTTTAAAAAATGTGAAATTGGGCTAGGTGAATAATTGAGAGTGTTTCAAACAGCAAATAACACATACGAAGGCCAAGATATGAGTGAAAGTCTGATGTATACCAGGACTTGAAAGTAGTCACTTTTGCCTAGAGTTCAAAAAAAGGAAGGAGATTTGAAAAACCAGGCAGAGGCTGGATCATGCAGTACTCTCTGATTTTATAACAAAATATACTCAACATGTAACCTAAATATAACTAGCATGATTTTCCGTCCAGCAGTCGATTAAGGCAATGTTTTACAAAAAATTCCAAATAGTCATCATAACATAGTGTTCACTTTTATTCAAAGCATTGATTCAGCCAGTAATAAGTTATGACATCTCCTAGCTTCTAAGGCAATGACTTTCTATTACTTTTGGAACCAAATTTTGGAAACTCAAGTTGGAACCCATGTTTCCTCCTGGGGCCCACAGGGCTGGGCATGGTCCATTTCCTGCTTCCCTCTTTGACTTGCCCCCGTCCATTCTCACACCGTTGGTGGGCTGTGCCACACCCCCACAGCCTCCACTGACTTCAGATCTAATTATGCTGGACAGTTCCCTAGGGGGCTCAGACTCACTGCCCTCTCCCCTTCTCACCATGAGCAAAGTGCAAGTCATTTTTGCCTTGGACTCAGACCCCTTGGAGATTTCTTTTATCGCTGTGAAAACGCAGTCTGAAAGAGCAGCGTTAATGTCCTGTGGGGGCAACCCTCAACCCATGGTGGCTGGAAGTCAGCAGATAAGTACTTCTACCTTTTGTCCTGTAGGTGAACACTTCTGGCAGACATTCCTCAAGCTGCTCAGAAGAACTCAGGAAAGTAGAACTCACAGCGGTGTCTCCATCACTCTGCCTCCCAGGACTTTTTTTTCTGCTTTGTTTTTCTTTCCCAAGACTCTCAGTCAGTCCTGGGAGTTACCTTTAATTAACTGCCTGTGCCTAAGCCTGTGTTACAATCTTTGCTTTTTGAGAGAACCCAAGCTATGGCCCTGGTCTTTCCGTTTTGCAGTCTTTGCATTTAGACCCTTTGTGCTGTGGCTGGGACTTTCTTCCTCTTTTGTGTGCTCTTTGCGTGGCTGATGCTTCTTGTCATTCAGTTTCAGTCTAAATGTCATCTCCTGAGAGAAGCCTTCCCTCATCCAGTGTTGCCCTGACTGCTTGTCTGTCTGTCATTATATAACTCTTAGTATGTTTATTACAACAAATCCCTTTTGAAATGTTCCTATTTATTTTCTTATTAATGTATTTGATTACACATTTGCTTGCCTTTTACCTTGAAAAAGTCTCCAGGAGAGCAGAATGCTAACTCTGCAGAATCCTGACTCTGAGAATTGTGTTCTCAGAGCCAAGAACAATGACTGGCATATAATGGTTATGCAATTAATGTGTGTTGAAGGAATTACCAAATGAAATTCTGTGTGTTTACAAGGTAAGATAATAAAATGTAGCATGTAATGCTTTTCTTTTAAGAGTATGAGTTTGAAACAACTTCCTAAAGTGTTTCTACTACTTAAGAAGATGCATGTGAAATTTCTATCCAATAAATGACAAAAGAACAAAACAATATGAATTTTGAAGTGAAGCTCTCTTTTACTGATAACTGTCTTAAACTTATTTTTGGTTTTACTAACATGTCCTGAGTGGATACTGATTACTCTTGTGAAAGAAGGTGCATATGAATTGTCAGGAGGAATACAGGAACCTTCTGGAAGTGTTATACATCATGATCTGGATTGTGGTCACATGTGTATGCACATATGTAAAAATTCATTTTGAATATACTTGGAATTTGTGTGCTTTACTGTATGTAAGTTATCCATAAACATTTTATTGAAAATACCTAGTTTTATTCTTGATGAGCAAAACTATAAGTCAATTTTGCAATGAAACAAATATTAAGGCTTTTTCATGTCAAATTTATTTTTCAGATAGCCCATCAAAATATGAGTTTTGAAATCTTAGGTAAGTTGATAAGGACTACCTTGAATGTGTTTTTACATTTAAGTTATCAAATACTCTTCATTAATATAGTAAAAGATCAATTTATACTGTATAAATTCTTAGAGGGAGGGAGTCTTTCTTCCTTGAGGATATACATATATATATATATTTTTGAAAATATAATTTTTATTAGTGGAGATTGCATATTAATTTAAAATACTTGATCAGCAGTCATGGAAGTGATATACTATCTTAAAGTCCTTTGTGTTGGTCCTATGAAGAAATATACTGGCTACGTGGAGTACTTCCATTTTTATTAACTTTATCGTTACCAATTCTTTTCATTTGAGTCTCATGCTAATCTGGTCAAGTTAACACCAATTTAAGTGTAGTCTCTAAATGTAAATCTAATACCCTCCAGTATCTTAATAAGGAGTTACGCATTTTATAAATAGCAATTAAGCTTTTTTTTTTGTGGTGCAGTGGTAATGTTCATCTTCCATGAGGCACTGAAAGCCCAGGAGTAATTCAGCAGCATTAGGGAGACTCTTGATTGCTGGTCAAGTAGCTGCATCTTTTGTGGTCTGGGTTGAGAAGTTGGATGTTTTCCAGTCTAAAAATATCTGCCCATTGTCCCATGGCTACTCCATGAAAATCTATTCTTAGTGCTTGAATCTTTTTAGGTGGAGAACTAAACATTACCCTTGCACTTTGATGATGATTCCAATGCCACCTTCTCAATGATACCTGTGGCCAGACATCATTTCTCTTTTCTTTGATACATGGATGTTACTCACTTCCACTTTGGCATTTAATAAATATTGATGAAATCCTGACCTGCATCAAGTACAGGTTGACCTTTAGGATAGAAAGACACAGGAGGCATAACCACATCTTATCAAGATTTTAGTTTAAATTAGTAATTCTTAAAAATAATTTTGCATCCAAATTGCTATGGGAGCTTGTCAAAAACAGAGGTTCATAGACCTCACCAAGAAGTTACTAAAAGCAGAACTTGGGGGCATGGGAACTGGGCAGGTATATATTTTGATGAGTTTCTAGAAGATTGCCATACACACCTTTGGTGACCCAGTTTCTGCTTTTTTTTTTTTTTCTTTTCACGTGGAGTCTCACTCTGATGCCCAGGCTGGAGGGCAGTGGCACACTCACGGCCACTGCAGCCTTGACCTACTGGGTTCAGGTGATCCTTCCACTTCAGCCTTCCTAGTAGTTGGAACCACAGGCATGTGCCACCATGCCTGACTAATTTTTTTATTTATTATAGAGATGAGGTCTCACCATGTTGCTCAGGCTGGTGTCGAACCCCATAACCCCAATCCTCTTGCCTCTGCTTCCCAAAGTGCTGGGATTACAGGCTTGAGCCACTGTACCTGGCTCAGTTTCTGATTTTCTACAATATTTCCACTGCAAGAACCTGACCCAATTTGGGACTAAAGAAAAAAAGAATTCTATGTCGAGTTGAGTCTCTCCAACAGCTTTAGAAGTAAGCATTGGTTATAGTTGTACTCTTTGGGAAAGTATTCTTCTTCCAATGCCAATTGTGTATAGTTAGTGTTAAATAAATATTTGTTGAACAGTAAATGAGTGACCAATAGTCTTTCAGTAATTGAAACTCAACTGTCTTCAGGCTAAATGTCTCTTATATGGTTTTAAGACCTATAAGGAACTTGAAAGTTAGTATCTGAAATTCCTAATTATCTAGGGTAAGCATGGAAACTTAATGCTCAGTGATTCTAGTTCTATTTTGATTGAGCAGTGTCTAAATAATCTGTAAGTTTTATATTGAGTAAAAGAAAATAGCTTTCTTTACTGGCTTGGGTCATAAAAGGATTATATTCAACCTGTTTTAAGAGGCATTGAATTTTCTTTTGAGTATGTTTTACAGAATTAAACCTTGATGCTTGTGTTTTAAGATATATTGTCAGCAAAACAAAACCTATTCTCAATTTTCTAGGTTAGAGAATATAAAACTAAAAAGTTATTACTGGAAATGCCATAGTTTGTACAGACTAAACAAAAAAGAGAAAGAAGTTATTACTGGAAATGCCATAGTTTGTACAGACTAAGCAAAAAGGGAAAAAATTGTGCGTGTATGGTTGCTCTCTGAAAAAAATTGATATTATTACTTTAGATCACTTCATTAAATATTTGGAAGATCCCAGGAAGAAGTAATGTTATGCGAGTTTCAACCTAGCACATTTTCAAAATGAAACTGTTCAGAGAGTTTGGTAATAAGGTGATAACGAGATGATGAGGTGCTAAAGAAGTTAGTTTCTGCTTTGAATTTTTTTCAGTCCATTATCCTTATTGATGTCTTATCCCATTTCCATCTATATACTGACCTTTTATTCTGACTGCTACCTTAAAGGTGGCTATCACACATTTTTGGGAGATAGCTATAAATTATGAAAGGTTGAGAGTGCCCCCCAAAGCGTTAAATCAAATGCTATAAAATTGAGTGCTGACATTTTTCAAAAGTGCAAAAAGTGCAGTAGGAAGAGTTTCAGAGTGTTGAATATTACCACGGAGGGAAACTGTACCTGGGAGAGTTAAATCTGACCATAGAGGGTGGGGCAACTTTTATATTTGACACAAAAGGTTGTATTCATGCTTTTTGTTGATGGAATGTAATCAAGCACTTAATTGCTCTTATTCTCCTTCAAATCAGATATTGGGAGGGCAGGTAGGTCAGGACACTGTCTGGCTCATTTATTACAATAAGATGCAAACAGTTGACCTAGAAACAAATTGACAGAACAAAGGCCCACCAGTGAGACAGCATCTGCAGCCCTAAGCACCAGGGACATATTAATATAAACTTCAAATACATAAATACACTACCTTTTTCTAAGGACATACTGCAGGTCCACTTCTTTATGTTGTGCAGGGAGTATATTGAGAATATATCCAGCCTATTAAGTGGCCAGAACTGAGAGGACTTTAACCGAAAGGGAAATAAAAGGTGTTTTTGTCGGTTTTTGGAAATAGAACAGAGGTGCTGAACATAAATATTTGATGATATATCCCATTTAAAATTTAGATAATGTCTTTTCTCACAATCCCATGATTTCATTTTTTTCTGTTGCTAATTAAATCAGCTAAAAGTCTATCAAACAACTATAATATGAGTTGCATTATAGTATTAATTATTGCATGATACAAGAGAAAATGGAGGCATATTATTGTTGGATAACAATATGTTGGATTTCAGGAAACATAAAAATCATTTAATTTAACATCTGTTTTATTTTAGAGATAAAGGAGCTGAGAACAATGAAGGGATCACAATTAGTTACTGCAGAATTGGACCCAGAAATGAAATTCCCTATCAAAAAACAAAAGCTTTAGAAATTAAGAGGCTAACTGGACAGGTCATTCTATGGACTCACATACTTTGTGGGTAATTTTAAGATGAGTGTTGGGTTTTATCTGTTCTGATCTTAATCATATTCTGCTCTTGGTCTACATGGCATCTTTCAGTAGGACACGACTACCGACCAACTCATCATACACAGGGTAAAATCTGGCCTCCTCGGCTTGCCCTTGCACATTTTTAATCTCATATTCTGCTGCCTGAAACCAAGCACCTTATTCTTCCCTCAGTGACATCCTGAATCATATGTATATCCTAGTTTCCTTCCATACATCTGTAATGTTTCACTGAGCTCTTCCTCTGCTTTAGCACTCTTCTTCCAAATCTTCTTCTTTCTCCTCTTTACATGGACAATTCTTTTTTTTCCCCTCTTTTTTTGAGTCGGGGTCTTACTCTCTTATCCAGGATGGAATGCAGAGGCATGATCATGGCTCACTGCAGACTAGAACTCCTGGGTTCAAGCGATCCTTTCACCTCTGCCTCCCAAGTAGCTGGGATTACAGGCATGGGCCACCACGCCTGGCTAATTTTTTAAATTTTTGTAGATACTAGGTCTCACTATGTTGCCCAGGCTGATCTTGAACTCCTGTGCTCAAGCAGTCCTCCTACCTCAGCAACTCAAAGTGCTGGGATTACAGTTGTGAATCATCGTACCTGGCTGACAATTTTTATTTAATCTTCAATAATGAGATCAGTTGCCATTTTTTTTCTGGAAAGACTTTCATAAACTTAATAGACCTTCCATGAACTTGGGCTAATGTTTCTCTCTATTACTCAAAAGTACTTTGGGCATATTGGGCTACGGCATCTATCTGTCAGTACAACTGTGTTGTAAAGATACTTGGAAGACCAGGTACACTTGGGCTGGAACATTGGTCTTCAATGACTTCTTAAATGGTTCCTATAATTTTCATGATGCCATCCAACTCCTGCTTGGTTATGAGTTCCAAATGTATAGATCCATTCTGGATCTTTCTCTTGAGTATCAAGTTTCATTTCCCTTATATCTTGCAAGCAATTTTCTTATATATATCACAATGCATGATATCCTTTATTTATAGGTCAGCCATCTTTATGTGCTCCTCAATGTCAAATATTGCGTCTTAAATCATTCTGTATTCCTAATTCGTATGTACTAAATACATGTATCTGTTTGCTCAGTTATTTTTAATAGATTTTTTAGAGCAATTTTATGTTTATAGTAAAATCGAGAGGAAAATACAGAGTTCCAGATACCTGCTGTGCCCACATGTGGACAGCCTCCCTTACTGTCAGCATCCCATGACAGACTGGTCCATTTGTTATAATTGATGAAGTTCACTGGCACCTCATTATCACCCAAAGTTCGTCATTTACATTAAGGTTTACTCCTGGTGTTGCACATTCTATAAGTTTTGCAAAATACATGATGACGTGTACCTATCGTTCATATAGACTATTTTTCTCTGCTCTCAAAATCCTCTGAGCTCTGCCTATTCACCCGCCCCTCCCCCTTACTCTCTGTTAACCTTAGTTTTTTGCCTTTTTCAGAAAGTCTCGTAGTTGGAGTCATATAGGATATAACATTTTCAGGTTGACTTCTTTCACTTAGTTATATGCATTTAAGATTCTTTTATGTTTTTTCATGTCTTGATAGTTTATTCTTCTTTCATGCTGAATAATATTCCATGGTCTAGTGTACCACAGTTTATTCACCTTCTGAAGTACATCTTTGTTGCTTCCAAGTTTTGACAATTATGAACACAGCTGTTATTCCTTAATTATTTTTCACAATGCAAAAACATGTTAAAAACCATTAAGATATATGGACATGTATAAAGCAGTAATTATTGGTATTGGGACCTCTCTCTTCATCCTCATTTGTGTACAACCCACCACAGAGGATATCTGTTAACAGTTCAGTATATATCCTTCCAGTCACCCTCCATGACAAGTTTATTGAATAAGTGAACCAGCTCAAGGCCAAAGATGTTAATTTCGTCAAAACACGTATTGAAGCCTGTAGTAGACTGAACAATTATCAATTGCTAATTCCTGGAACCTGTAAATATTACCTCTGTGTTTGCAGTTATTAAGTTAAGAATCTTGAGAAGGGATATTATATCTTGAATTATCTTGGTGGGCCCTAAATATTATTCCATGTATCCTTCAAAGAGAGAGACAGAGAGAGATTATCCAGACAAAAGAGAAGAAGGCAATGTGACCACAGAGGTAGAGATTGGAGTGATGTACCCACAAGCTAAGGAATGTTGGTAATCACCAGAAACTGGAGAGGCAAGGGATGGATTATCTTCTGGAACCTCTGGAGAGAGTGCGGTCATGAACAATTCTTGATTTCAACCCAATGAACCTGATGTTGGACTTGTGGCCTCAGAACTGTGAGTGAACACATATCTGTTGCTTTGACTCACCAAGTGTGGTCATTTCTTTCAGCAGCCATAGGAAACTAACACAAGCCTTTCCTATGCTTTTGCACTGGGTCATGTGGTGCAGGTAAAAAGACAAATAGGACACTGGCCTTGACCCTGAAAATCTTGGAGTAGAGTTTGTATGATGGGTTGGTTGTGACATGGAGGGGGCTACATGCCAATGAATGGTGTTTTCATGTTTCCCAGTGACCAATCAGGAGCCAGAAGAGATTGTAAAACAGGGAGTGGAACCCTCTCCTTTGTTTCTGAGGCACATGAAGCAACTGGAAGCAGAGATGCTAACGCAATTGTCACTCACAGGACCTAATAAGAGTTGAAACAGACAGTGGCAACAACATCAAGGAGAAGAGGCTTGAATTGAAGAGAATGTTTTTGCAAGTAAACTTAAAAATATTTGGTAATTACATCATTTTCTTGTCATGTTACCATTCTGGGCCTAACATCTTGTCCCTAATAATGATTTCTACACAGATATTTGGACTTTTCCTACCTAAATCACATTAGTTCTTCAGAAAAATATTTTGAGTATTGTTTTGAAATTTTTAAAAATAAGAGATAATAATCTTTTAAAGATGTGTAATTTTAACAATCTTTCACATATTCTTGATGGTGTTTTCTCTTACGTGTGAATCTATGAAAAATGAATTTACACAGAAATTTATATTGAACACAACTTCCATCAAGGAAAGATTACTAATATAATAGTTTCATTTTAAATGCTATCAAATGTCTCTTGAATGGTGAATCAAATTATTGGACATAAGCATCCTTTTGAGTATTAAATCTTAGAGAAAATATAAGATTAAATTGATAGCATTCAAGCCATATATTGATGAAATAATTCTGCTGATAATCAAATAGACTAGTCATATTAAGAAATGATGTGTTTTTAATGCTTATTTCTGAAGAGCAGTTTTTGTTCAAATGCAATGAATAAACATGGAGTCACCACCAAACTATTCTATATTCCTAGTAATAATTACTTTATAAAAGGTTAATAAGTGTCAAGTAAAAGCAGTTATGACCTGTCTAAAGGTTAAGCTGAAAACAGCTAAAGTTAAAAAAAAAAAAGAGAGAGTGCAGATTATTACATTTATTGACTGACACTGATTCTAAGAGAGTAGACAATTCTGGAATGATTAATTGATAATTAAATTTCAAACAAGGACCTTTAACCTTTAAGCATGAAGATAATTTAAGGGCCCACCAGACTCTTACTGCCTACTAATGTACTTCCCCTCCCCCTGCTCGTTAAGAATCAGCAAAATCAATGGTTAGTTTTCTTTCTAAGGATTTTCATAACACGTGTTGAGTTAATGAAGAAGACATCTACAGCTAGATCCTAAAAGCACGGGGCTGGTGGGAAAGAAGACTCCAAATGTCATTCTTCTTTCTAAGGCCCAGCAGGGATTTCCATTCATATTGGAAATGATGCCAAACTCTTGGCTTTGGATGTAAGATACTTTAAGATATAATCCTACTTTCATTTTTACTCCCCCTCCCTCCCCCAACTCTTTCCAAATTACATGTTCCAGTTAGTAAACTACTTGCTGGTCTCCCAAATACTCATGTTTTTGCCTATACCCGGAACATCCTGCTTCTTCTTCAAGTGCACCAGTTTCTTTCTATGCTTCAGGATTTGTTCTTGCTGCCTCTTCTGGAAAGAATTTGCTGATCTCACCAGGTGATACTCCTTCATCATAGCACTGATAATGGTGTACCTCGTTTCAGGTGTACTCACTCCTCTCCCTTGCTCAACTGTAAGACCCATTAGGACAGAGGCTGACTTATATGCTCTATATATCAAGAATATATATAGCAGAGTGTCTGGCCCATAGCAGGTGCTTAATGAATGCTTGTCTAATAAATCAATAGATTTCTTGGGAATAGAGGATATTTGGTGACAAAAGAATAGAGACGTAATTTTTGTTGTTGTTGTTAATTTTGACTAAAACCTGAATTTATAACCTAGGGTCATGAGAATATTTTTCAGACAGAAGACACTAATGTATTTACCTATTGTCAGTTGATGTTGGCTTTTCCCCTCTTAGTGAAATAATAAAGAAAAATCACCTATAGCTATATAGTTTGTTTTGTACTTTCCTATGAGTCAAATCTGTTTAGAATCCTTTTTTCACCTGCTACTCCCTCATAGTATGGCTTTAAAAAAACCATAATGTTTTTAACGACATTGAACAGCCTGCAGGTGTTATTTATTTATTTATTCTTAGCACAGGATAATAACAATAAAAATGCAATAACAAATGTGTTAGTGGATGTCGTGTTTAGGATATTAAAATATATACAGCTTTTGGTGGTGCCCTGCTGTGAAATGCCCTTGCCTTATTATCTACCAAAAAATTAGTGCGATGAGAGAAGGCAGGAAGTTTAAAAGAAATCAAGTTAACTTAATTTTTTAAAAATAGCAAACAAGAAAACTCCACTTTTTGTACAACACACTTAAGGGTTGAGACTGTGCACATACATAACAGAGTCCACAGAGGTCCCAAATTACCCTCCTCTCTCTAGCTGATGGAAGTTGCACACAGGTGCAGAGGAGATGTCAGAGAACCTGGTGGAGATTTAAAAGCAGGGAAAGAGCTGAGAATTATCTAAAGTTCTAACATGCTCCATAGTTCACACACAGACCCATGAACAGAGAATGGGAAGCTTACTGGCTTGAAGTGTTGGAGAACAACTTCTGTGAAATGTTGTGCTGAATGATAAACCATTGCCTACATAAAGGAAGGTTTAAAAAAAAAAAGGAAAATAGTAACTGAGCAGAGACATCAGTAGCTGCATATTTTAGGGGAAACAGACACTATAAATTTAGCTTAGGCAAATTGACTAAACAAACAAACAGAGCAAAACAATAACTCTCAAGGGGAAATTAGAACCCAGATTTGCTACAATTTATTACATAAAAAGGCCAGTACTCGGCAAAAAAGTTATGAGACACGCAAAGAAAAATGAAAGTGTGACGCATATTTAGAGAATAAAAGCAGTTAGTAGAAATTATCTCTGTGTGCTTTCAGATATTGGATTTAGCATATAAAGAACTGGAAGCATCTATTATAATATGTTCAAATAACTAAATAAAATTATGCTTAAGAATTAAAAGAAAGTATGATGATATCACTCAGTGAATAGAAAACGCCAATAAAGAGTTGGATATTACTTGAAATAGAGAACCAAATGGAAATTTTGCAGTTGAAATGTACAAAGACTGAACTAAAAGCTGTGCTAGAGGGACTCCACAGAATGTGAGATGTCAGAAGAATAAAAAAACTTGAAGATAGATAGACAGAAATTATTCAAACGAAAGAATAGAATGCAAAAAGATTGAAGTGAAATAAACATAGCCTTAGAGATTTATGGCACAGTATAATTCATACAGACCTCTATGTAATGAGTCAAGAAGGAGGGGACATAGAGAAAAGAGCCTACATTTTTTTTCTGAAGAAAACTGGCAAAAATTTCCTCAATTGTTTGAAAAATATTAATTAACTTATCCAAGAAGTTTAATGAACCCCAAGTGAAAAACACAAAACTCTTTACCTAGACTGAAAAACTATTTCAACAAACTGTTGAAAGTTGAAGATAAAAGGACACCTCAAAAGCAGCAATATAAAGTCAACTCTTCAGATATAGAGGAATAACTATATGATTAACAGTGAACTTCTCACCAGAGGTAATGAAAGCCATTTAGCACTGGAATAAGATGCAAGTTGTATATCCCTTACCTGAAATGCTTGGGACCTGAAGTGTTTCAAATTTTGGATTAAAAAAATTTTTTTGAATATTTGCATTATACTTGCTGGGTCAGCCTCCCTAATCTAAAACTCCAAAATATAAAAGGTTTCAGTGCACATGTTCTTGAGCATCATGTTCATGCTCAAAAAGTTTTGAATTTTGGATTTTTTTTTCTTTCTTTCTTTTTTTTGAATTGGAGTCTCACTCTGTCACCCAGACTGGAGTGCAGTGACTGCTCCCGGCCACTGCAGCCTCGACCTGCTGGGCTCCGGTGATCCTTCCGCCTCAGCCTTCTGAGTAGCTGGAATTACAGGCACGTGCTACCACGCCCAGCTAATTTTTTGATTTTATTGTAGAGATGAGGTCTCACTGCCCAGGCGGGTCTCGAACCCACGGGCTCAGGCAATCCACTCACCTCAGCCTCCCAAAGGTGCAGGATTACAGGCTGAGCCACCAAGCCCGGCTGAATTTTGGATGTTTTGATTAGGGATACTAAACTTGTATTTACATTGCTGGAAAAAAACCCCTGTCAGCTAAGAATTTTATACCTAGCAAAACTATTCTCCAAAATGAAGGTGAAATAAATACATTATAGACAAAAAAAGACTGAGAGATTTGTTGGCAGCAGAAATATTAAAGAAATTCTTTCAGGATTGCAATACAGAGGAGAAAATAGAAAGTGCTGGAAATGATAAATGTGTGAACAAACATACAGGATCTATATTTTTCTCTTTTTTTCTTTTACTTACTCTAAGTGACAATAAAACTATAGAAAGCAGTAATTATAACTTTATATTGTTGAGTTTATGACATATAAAGAGACAGATCATATATAACAACAACAGCGAAAAGACAGGGAGGAAGGAAAGAGATATAAAAGAGAAAAGTCCTTAAATTTTATGGGAATTATGTTATTTTATTCAAGAATAAACTGTGACTAAGTTAAAGTGCATCTTGTGATTTCTAGAAAACCATGAAGAAAATAACAAAAAATAATATGGTTAAAAAAATAAACAAAATAATTTAAATGGTATGCCAAAAAATATGTGCTTTATCAAAAAGAAGACATGAAAGAAGGAATAGAATAAGAATTTATCTACTGAAAAGTTTTTTGGAGGTGAATATTCAGTGAAGTTGCAGGTTATTTGGGAAAGTTTAGTGGTGGATCTATGCAGGCATTCTCTTCTGATTGCCTGTATCAGGGTAGTCAGCTGAGCATGAAGTAGGGGAGAAGGTACTAGATGTTAGAGAAGAAAAGAGAAGTGTGAAATGTTATCTAGGAGGAGGGAAGAGTGAACAGATATGAAGAATGTGGTAAGATTTTGGAGGTGCACTAAGGATCAATTGGGAGCTAGTGATTGTGAATTTAATATGCAACTAGTTATCATGGTTGTATGTGTTTCTTCAGCCAAGGTCAGCTGTAGAGGTGCCGGTGTAGTAGGGGAGAGAGAAAGGCAGGAGATTTGAGGTTACATGGAGGACGTGAATATATGATCAAGGAAGGAATCTAAGTGGGGTATGAAATCTAAGCTGAGGTGAGAAGAAAAGAATATCCTTCTAACACAGGTGAGGGATAAGAGGGTAAATCGATTGGAAATTCAGAGGGTTGGGAAACAACATGAGCCAAAGCACAGACTAGAAATAAATAGAATATGTAAAGTAAGGAGTTAACCTGCTGGATACGACAGGCATGCAATGGGAAATTGGGGGAATAAAATTGGTTAGGGAATATAGACTGAAATGACACTTAGATACTATTAGCATTAGATACTATTGTTGATTCTATAGTTGATCTAATAAACTAAGAAAGTTGAAAGAGTAATCAAGGCTGTAGTCTGCCACAACCAGCAGCTAGTCAAGCTCACTCATGGAACACAACATGGTGAGAAAGCGAGTTCCACCTTTCCCAGCCTCTAAGAAGACAGAGACCTTGTCATGACCCACAAGACCTTGTGTTCTCTGGCACTTTCCTCTCGTTTCCTACCACTCTCCATTTTGCTCTCTCAGCGCCAGCTCACGAGTCCCCTCAGAGTTTCTCACAAACACCAGGCAGACTTTGATTCCATTGAAATCTTCCTGACTCCCTCACTCAACTCCATTACGTCTTTGTACAAGTGGCATCTTCTCTGTGAAGCCTAACTTGGCCCTAGGTGAAACTCTTCCGTTGCCATTTTGCCCCTGGAAGACACTCCTCGTTCCCTTTGCCTTACTTTGCAGTCATTATAACCTTCTAACTTTCTAATAATTTCTGATTTAGTATTGTTTATGTTCCCCAAACCATTGTTTTTGTTTCTTTTCTACCACTATAAGTGTTTACCATTTCGAGTAAACAAGATTTTACATAAATTCTACAAAATCATGTCCAATATTTCCTGTTACAAAGTGCAATTACTTTACAAAGCTATAATTCTACCACTAGAATTGTTTCTTTTCTACCACTAGAATGTAAGCTCCGTGAAGGTCAGGATGTTTTGTCTGTCTTGTTCAGCACCTAGATATGCTCCCTGAACATCCTCAATAGATGTTGCTTGAATGCAGGCAGGAGGTGTTCTTCCATGTAGCAATAGTCACTAGTTGGGGCAGATTAGGAAATGTACAAGGTCAATGCCTCTGAGTCTCACTCACTAACTGAGAAGGATACAAAAAAGACTGTAGGTAGAAGCTGAGATGTTCTGGAAAGATAGAATTATGCAAACAATTTTATTTTATCCTTTTCTACATACTACTACCCTCCTGCCAAAAGCTAATTTTGAGGTAAAGCTAACTAGACCAGTGTTATTCAGCTCTTATTAGCTGTTTATTTTTCTGCAGCTTTTCTCGTGCTGTGTCTTTAATATATGAAAGGGGTGTCCTACTTGTAATTGTGGCAGCCAGAAGTGAGCCTGCATAATTCAGGCCTGCCTAACTCTGCCTGGCCGGGACTGTGTCTCAATTATCCTTACTTCATGGTTTTGGGAACATAAACAATTTACAGCTTGTGTGTTTTCTTTGAATGACCTCTTGACTTGCTTGCGGTAACTCAGTCTGATATATTTATTTCTCATATTTATCAGAACAGATTCTTACTTAGACTTACCCAATATTTTTTCCTATCTTCACACTCTCATGACTCCTGCTATACTTAGCAACTGACTATCTAGTGATGCACCTGGGTTAACTAGCTTCGAACCTGTTAACTAGCTTCATATATAAAATAGTATAGAAAAACGGTGACTTTCCAAAACACCTCTGGGAATGTTGGTAACAATAGACTGAACTAGGGGTTTAGGCCAGAAAAGTGATTCTCCCTTCTGCGGTGGAAGGAACCGAGAGGCGTCAGTCATGAAGCTATAGAAGTTTAAATATCAGGGTCCTTATTTGCATAGGACGTTCTCAGAGAAGCCACAAGTATTTCATATTTGTAAATCTGAATTATTTTCCTAGAAGCCTCCACAAATTGTAAAAGGTTCAGCAACCCACCTAATCTGGAAATGAACCTAGGTCTGTAACTAGAAAGAAGCATACCTCCATATGGATCAAACCAGGCAAATTAGAAAGACCTCGTTTGCATGTCTGGTAAAATGCATGTAACATAAAATTAGCCATATTAACTTTTTTGAAGTGTACAATTCAGTGGCATTTAGCACATTCACAATGTTGTACAATTGTCAACACTATCTAGTTCTATAATATTTTCAGTACCTGGAAAGGAATCACCATACCCATTAAGCTATCACTCCCTGCTTCCTGCTGACTTCAGGATAGGCAATTTCTAATCTGCTTTGTTTCTATGGATTTACCTAGTCTAGATATTTCATTAAATAATGAGATACAACATGAAGCCTTTCGTGTCTGCGTCTGGCTTTTTTTCACTTAGCATAATGTTTTCAAGGCTCTTCCAGGTTGGAGCATGTGGCAGTGCTTTGTTCTTTCTAGAGTGGAAAAGCTTGTTAAATAAAATATCATTTTAGAGAGGATGTAGCCAGCTAAATAAGGGGATTCCATAAGTAAAATTTAACAGAATGAATCAAATACTATCAGCAGAGCTTTTCATGGTACTGTTTTATATTACATTTGCTAACCCAGTGGGTTAGAATTTGCTGTCATTTTTGGTCCTTACATGGATTCCAGTAAAATGATTATGACTAACCTCTAAGTCTTTCTTGACCCACACCAATTCTGCTCAGACCATCCTTGTGCCTGTCTGTCCTACTCCGATCTCCCAATTACTACCTTTCTCATCTGGATCAGCATCCAAATTGTTCACTGACATTCCAGAAAAAAGTCTATTTTCCCTGATTTTGCTGAAGACATTTTGAAAACAACCTGTTCTCTGCTCAATTTCTGAAGCTCATTTGAACGTCTGATTTTATATTTAAAAAGCTATGGATGTCACCTCTAAGGAAAAAATAACTGTAGTTGGCTAGTGGTGTTACGGTGCTGTCAATCTCTAATTTGTCATAGTGTTGGGAGACATTTCGAGTAAACAAGATTTTGCATAAATTCTACAAAATCATGTCCAATATTTCCTGTTACAAAGTGCAATTACTTTACAAAGCTATAAAATGCCATACAATTTCAGTAATTTACTTATCATTTTGCTTATTACATTTTTAGTCTACTGCACTGCAAAGTTAAAAGACCTTTTATATTGTATCAGAGGTGCCATACACAAATTATGGTGCCACGATGCAAAGAATGCCTGAGAAGGAGTCTGCTGCATTTATAATAGGGTTGCGCATTAGCGCTTGGCTTTCTTTCACACTCTGCTTCTTGTCTCTGCCGACAACTATGTCCATTGTCAGTGAGAGTCAGTATAACTTTTATGTTTATTCCAACCAAAGTCTCCGAATACATTACCTTTTAGATTTTGGATAGAAATGGTGGGCTAGTTTAGTCTTCTACATTAGAACTTTAGTTTACTGTATTTGAACCTTACTGAATGCTTTTGGAAAGCTTTTAGTTCTAATGTTATAATTGAACATTATTTAACATTTTAATATTTTGCATATGCCTAGCTTTGAAAATCTCCTTTTTTGCTTGGGTACCGAGGTATAATAATAACATCAACCTTCATCTGTCTAGCTCGTGCACTCTCAATGAGAGTGACACAGTTTCCAAGGGGTAAAAACCGTTTTTGGGGGATAGCAAAAAACTCTTTCATATGTGTATATAAATAAAATATAGACATAAAGACACTATGTAAACAGATATTCATTACACCCATGATATTGAACTATCATGGATTCTGGAGGCAATTAGAGGAAACAAAAGTCTAAATAAAAGCATGGGGGGAGGTGATAATGAGAACAATGGACTGAGAAACACTGGTCCAGTGTGTCAGTTTCATGGTGAGTTCATCTTTGCTCCTCTGTTGGACAGGACGGCCAAAGATTCTCAGTGTGTGTAAGGCAGAGCCATGCCGAGACTTGGGTGTTCCACTTTTACTTCTGTGCTCCTTCCACTTTAGAAGTGTTGATGAGGACTAGGACTTGGGCTCTTGCAAGGAACGGATATGGTCCTTGTTACCTTTTCTTTCAGGGCTAGCTCATACATTAATGAAGTCTTAGGTCCCCAAACATATTGAGTTTATTCATTTCCCCCTTTTTATCCAATATGTGTGAAACCTGTACCTCTTGGTTGGCCCAAGTGGAGCACACATCTCTTTTGATTTACGTAAGCGGTGGATAGAGGCAAGTGTATACACAGAGTGGGGATGAGGGAGGGGGGGGAGTAGAAGGCTTGTTTCAGCAGCCCCTGTGATTCAAAGTACCTTGGATCTTCAGGATGAAGGATTCTTAAAGATTTGAGGTCCTCAACTTTTGTCTCCTTTCTTCTTTCTCATCAAGATCCACTAAACCAGCCTCTGATTTTGGTAATACAAGCTCTAAGATGCCACAGGCACGGCTCTATTCTGTGTTCCTCTTACAAGCCTCTGGATATTTCTAGTTACCTCCTCCTAATGTATCTTAGACATATGAGTGCCAAGGAATGCATTTTTTAAAAATGAATATTTTCACCCTAAATGGCAATAGCTTCAGCACTGACCTTATTCCTCAACTAAGGACAGAAAAGGGAGCAGAAAAAGATTTCTTTTAAAATAAAATGTACTTTACCCAGTTTGCTCATAAACATAAGAATGTTCTAGAATAGCAGGGTCACTGATGACCATTTTGTTGTTTTTGAAGGGGATACATACTCTTCATTAATTCTTGAAGACAAGAAATGTGGGTTTATTCTTTAGGGCAGTGGTTCTGAGAATGCCCCAATGTGGCCTTCTGATTTCCATGGAAGTCCTTTACTTATAATTACAGGAGCAAGGAGGAAAAGACAAAGTTATAAAATGGAGGAGGCTCTTGGATTCCTAGTTCATTTTATCACTGAAGTCCATTCCTATTTGTGTTTTCTATTATCTATCTATCTATCTCTATTATCTATATATCTATATCTATCTATCTACTTATATAACACTTATCTATCATCTATCTATTTTTCTGTAACATATCTATCATCTATCTATCTCTAGCAATCATTTATCTATCACCTACCTATCTTGTGCTTTCTCACTATATCTATCAATCATCTATTTATCTTCTATCTGTCAATCATTTATCTCTACCAATTATCTACCATTTACTTATTTGCGCTCTCACTATCTATTATCTACCTATATCTATCTATCTATCTATCTGTCTGTCTGTCTGTCTGTCTGTCTGTCTATCTATCTGTCTATCTTCTCTATCTCTATCAACCATTTATCTATCATTTACTGTCTTGTGCTCTCTCACTATCTATCTCTATTTCAATGTACTGGACCTTTATGTAAGAATGCCTTTGAAAAGGATAACTACTGATATATGTATCAGTGAATCATCCAGCTGATATGTTCATCAGGAAACCGAATACACTAGTACCTCAGTTCCTGTGTGCTGGAGTTGGTTTGTACAAACCTCCTGGAGGTGACTGTTAAATTTCAGAAATGTTGAGAGCTTTTTACCATCAAGTTGGTAGCTTAAAATTGGTTGTGGCTGTGGTATTAAACAGTAAAATCAGCAAATGTTATAAATCAGACACTGCCTCCTCCCTAAGTCCCTTGCAGAGAACTGGTTGCTAACACACCACTGCCAGTTTTCAAACTTTGGTGCAGATTAGAATTAATTGGGGGAGGGGGGTGTAAAAAATTCTGATGCCTGGGAACCACCCCCAGAAATTCCTACTAAACTGATAGAAGGTGTTATCTGGTCGTCAGAACTATTTAAACTTCCTCAGACAATTCGAAAAAGCACCAAAGATTGAGGACCACTACACCATATGTAGTTCAGAAAAAATGTCAATGGTCTACATTGATTTGGAAGTCAAGGTAATGAAGTGATATTTTCAAAACTGAGGGTGAATGACATCACTAAAAGAAAATATGTCAAGAGAGAAGAGCCAAAGATGGAACTCCAGGGAATTTCAGGAGCAGAAGGAGGAGGAGGAGGAGGAGAAAGAGGAGTAGGAGGAGACAGAAGAGCTTAAAAGGAGATTGAGGAGTGGGAGAAATAGGGTAAAGAATATTACCAAAATCAATGAATTAGTGAGTTTCCAGCTCCACAAGGTAGAATTAGATGATAGCAGGGATATTTTGCTTCCTTAAGAACTTTCTAACTATTGGGACTTTCTCAAATAGAGTGGGCCACTTTAAAAGGAAGCTTGGAAGCCAGATGACTAAATATCAGTGGTGTTGTTAAAAGCACCCCTCATTGAAGGGGAGGTTGAGGCTACTGATAAAAACCTTCAGGCAGAGGGATGTTAGCATTTAATCCATCTGATTTATTTATGATAGAATTTATGATAGAATCCTGGGTACAAAGTGGTTTGGTTAAAAAAATAGAAAAAGAGTAATCATTCAAAGTCTTTAGGATTTCATACTCTTAACACTTTAAAAAAATTTTAAAGATATGGGGTACAATTCAGGGTTAGATATACAAACGTTGATTATGCAGGTACCTTTGTTGATGAGGTGTTCCCCTCCCTCCCTGGGCAGTTTTCCTCAGCTGTCAATCCCACCCCCGCTCCATTGACAGTTTCCCACTACTACCAATCCCTTTCTTATAGCATTATGATAATTGTTCAAGGTCCACTAATGAGTGAGAACATATGGTACTCTGTTCTTTGTTTCTGTGCTGAATCACTGAGTATGATAGACTCTAAGTCCATCCAAGTTGCTGCGAAGTTCATATGTTTATCCTTCTTTATGGTTGCATAATATTCCACTGTGCATATGTATCACGTTTTTTTTTTTTTATCCAGTCCTGCTTCGATGGGCAGCATGGTTGTTTCCATGTTTTTGCTACTGTGAATACAGCTGTAACAAACATATGTGTGCAGGTATCTTTTTTGTAGAATGATTTGAGTTCCTCAAGGTATATTCCCAATAGGGGAATTGCTGGGTCATATGAAAGGTCAATTTCTACTTCTTTCAGAAATCACCACACTGTCTTCCAAAGAGGTTGCACTAGTTTGCATTCCCACCAGCAGTGTAGAAGTGTTCCTTTCTCTTGGCATCCTCGCCAGCATCTGTTGTTTTTTCATTAATGATGGCCATTCTTACTGGGGTTAGGTGGTATCTCAGTGTGGTTTTGATTTGCATTTCTCTGATGATTAGTGAGGCTGAGCACTTTTTCATGTGTCTGTTGGCTCCCTGTATATCTTCTTTTGAGAAGTGTCTATTCATGTCTTTTGCCCACTTTTTAATGGGGCTGTTTGTTTTCTTCCTTTCAGTTCCTTGCAGATCCTCGATGTTAGGCCTTTGTCGGATATATAATTGGCAAATATTTTTTCTCATTCTGTAGGCTGTCTCCCTGCTCTCTTGACGGTTTATTTTGCTTTGCAGAAACTCGTCAGTTTGATGAGGTTCTTAACTCTTTATAAATAAACACTTCTGTCCAAATGGCCACTGGGTAAGTTGTTTTCTTTGGTTCAATGCAGTCACACTGGTTTTTAAGTCTCTGTGTTGTATGGTTGGTTATACAGTCATTGTTATTGTGTTTTTAATTGTGTTTATCACACAAAAGAAACTTCATGTTAATATCAGGACCAAAATTCTTTAAAGCATGTTGATATTTTAGATTGTTTTAAATGGCAATTAATTATTTTTAAATTTTGTCTAGATAATAAGTCTATTTCAAGTGTACCTCTTTTTCTCTAAAACAAGAAAATGAGATAGTTAAAATATTTATATGCTTAGAATTTTAAAGACGTTTCCTGCTAGTATTTTCTACATTTGCTTGATTTAGTGGCTTGACATTATGACAAAATTATTTTATATAGCAGTTGTTAATTACTCAACATTAATTAATTGTAGTGGAAGAAAGAAATAAAAGCTACTTCTCGAAATGACTTCTACTCATAGCAAGCTACTTGATTCTGTTTTCCTCAAACAATATGCTTTAGCAGTGAGAGAGGAAGGCAAAGGCATTTGGTTTGAATTTGACTGTTCAAGGGTTATAATGTTGCTTAGCAAAGCAAAAAATTCTGAAATCTAGGTTGACGTCATTGGTTAAAAAGAAAAAAAGCTCTAATGTAAATGCATCTGCACATATTTCAATTGCAGTCACTATTCTCACAAATCAGCTTTCTTGGCTCCACTAGCATTTGACGCTGATAAAAATCGGAGGCTGCTTTCCTCCTATTTAACTTCTTAAGTGTCAGAAATAATATATTCTGTGTTACAAATGTCCCAGAGGTACACATGTCTGCTGCTTCCAGGATAAACATCTGCCCTTATGCTCATTAAAATTTACTTTTAAAAATAAGAAATTGAGTAAAAACAAACTAATAAGTGAACAGCCTGACACGGGCAAACTGCCAAGAACAGACTCATTCTGTTTTTAGAACGCCCACTGACATCAGATTTGGCTTGGGTTTTAATCATACATTTTCCATTCATGTATTTGGCCTTTTATGTCATAATTGATAATCCTCAAACAATAACACTAAAAATTATCCATACTTTGGACAATATGACCTGAGTGATTCCTTGTTAGACATTATGATCACCCTTTTTCTTTCTTCATCTAAAGATGCAGTCTGGTATAGATTTAAATTTTCTAAGGCTAAATAAAACACTTTTTTCTTTCATAATTTTAAAAAATGTTACACTAATTGAAGCGACCAAGAGTATAACTCCAGGTTTGAAAATCTGAGAAAAACACAAAACAAATAATGCTTGGCCAATGATATTCTTTCCTATGTAACTCAAATTTAACAAGTGTTTATTGAACATATACTATGTGCTAGGTGTATGCAAAGTTGCATCAACTATATTCACTGCCCTTAGGGAGCTAATGATTTAATGGAGAAGATAGATATAAACTAATAATTATAAGTGCTATCACAAAGATATCCAGAAAGCCAAGCTTTATTTTTATTTGTATTATTTTTGCCAATACTATTCATGCAGGTCCAAGAAACCTGAGAGTAAGGTTTGTCTTTTAGGATTTGCAGAATTGTAGAAAGGAAGGGAGAGAAAGAAAGGAGGGAGGAAGGAGTGAGCACATAAGCTACATCCTTGCACTTCCTACTTCCTGCCAATTTACACCTCGATTTCAATGCCATTTTATTTTATTTTATTTTATTTTTAGAGATGTGAGGTACAAGTAAGGGTTAGCAAGTAGGCTGCGTGCAGGTGAGGTCTGGGCCTCAAACTGGCCCTCGCTTCCCCTGGTTTAGGACCAGGTACCCTTTGTGTTGTCCCATGCCCTACTTCCTCCCTTCCTCACCTGGTGGTGGCCAGAGACTGCCGCTGCCCTCCTTGTGCTAATGTAGATGTTAACACCTTTCTGGCGAGGCATTCTTCGCCAGTTTTCGCTGGCGACTCTGATGGCTTTGTTCAGTGCTCACGTTTCTAGACCAGGGCTATTCAATATAAACACAATGTGAGCCATGTATAAAATATTAAAGACACTAGAAGCCACATTATACAAATGTAAACAAAGAAACAGGTAAAATTAATTTTAATAATATATTCTATTCTACCCAACATATTCCAAACATCATTACTCCAACATATAATCCATAATTTAAAAAAACTCGTTAATGAGATATTTTACTTTTTAAAACTATCCAGTGTGTATTTTACACTCAGGGCACAGCTCTCTCGGACCAACCACATTTCATGTGCTCAGTAGCTGCATGAGGTTGGTAGCTCCTGTGTGGGACGACACAGTTCTAAACACATAACTCTCTCAGACACCTCTTTATCTACTTATTTCTGTATATAAGAAATTTGTCAACTTGTCATGAGCTTTTCCTCAGTCTGCACCAGGGAAAGTCATTTATTCATAGCCCTAAAGAAGACCAGAATGCAACTCTATGGGAGTGTTAATGGCTCAGTTATTTTACCTCAAAATTCTTGCAAATGCTGGGGAGTTCCTTTCTCAATCCATGAGATTGTTCCATGGACTTGATTGTAAGGAAAGGAAGAAAACTGACGTGTGACCCATTTATTACACACACACACACACACACACACACACACACACACACACACACACACACACTGTGTTAATAGCTTTATTGAGATATAATACATCTCAATAAGTTATACAGTAATTTATACAGTAAAATCCACTTATTTAAGGTATATGAGTCAATGCTTTTTAGAATACTCATAGAAATGTGCAAATATCATTGTAATCTAATTTTAGATTGTTTTTGTTATTTTAACTAGGAGTTCCATGCTCATTAGCATTTCCCCCCGTCCTCCAGTCCTAGACAATCATTCATTTATTTTCTATTTTTACAGATTTGCCTAATTCTCACAATGCCTATAAATGGCATCATACAATGTGTGGTCATTTGCAGCTGGTGTCTTTCACTTACAGTTTTTTCTAAGGTTCATCCACATTGCAGTCTGCATCAGTAATTCATTCAATTTTTTTCTATGACAATAATTTTCTTTTGTATAGATATACCACATTTTGTTTATCCATTCTTCAGATGATGGACCTTTGGGTTGTTTTCACTTTTTGGTTATTATGATGAATGCTGCTGTGAATATTCATGTACAGACATACATCATTTTATTGTGACTTGCTTTATTGTATTTTGTAGATACTGCATTTTTTTGTTTGTTTTTACAAATGGAAGATTTGTGGCAACCTTCCATTGAGAAGTCTATTGGTACCATTTTTCCAACAGCATGTGTTTTCTTTGTGTCTCTGTGTGACCTTTGGGTAATTACCACAATATTTCAAACTTTTCCATTGTTATTGTATCTGTGATTGTTATAGTGATCTGTGATCAATGATCCTTGATGTTACTATTGTAATTTTTTTGGGGGGGTGCCAGAAACCACACCCATTTAAGATGATAAACTCAATTAATACATGACCTGTGTGTTCTGACTGTTTCACTGATTGAATGTTCTTTTCCAAATCCCACCTATCTCTCTCCTTGTCTTTATGTCTCCTCATTCCCAGAGACACAACACTATTACGATTAGACAAGTTAATAACCCTACAATGACTTCTAAGTGTTCAAGTGAAAGGAAGTGTCATTCAAAGTACTTTATTTATTTAAATATGGATGAACCCAAGGGGGGCTCAAAAACCCTGGAATTCATTTATTAAAAATTGTGCATTTATTCTTACATGTTCAAACTTCAGTTACCTCAAAAGTACTCTCTCTTTGATACAGAATACCTATCAAGACGCTTTCCCCACTGCTCCAAACAGTTTTTGAAGTTGTCAATTTTGATGTCTTTTAGTGTTTCTGCTGTTTTTTACTTTGCCTCTTCCACATCAGCAAAAAAATGTTTCCCTTCGAGGACTTTTTTTCATCCAGGTAAACAGAAAATAAAGTTGCTCGGGGTGTGATAGAGTGGATAGGGAGCATGGGGCACAAGGGTCATTTCATATTTGGTCAAAAACTGCTGAACATTCAGTGCGGTTTGGGCAGGTGCGTTGTCATGGTGGAAAAACCAGTTACCTGTTTGCTACAACTCAAGATTGGTTGATCGTTTGATCCAGAAGGACACATTTTGAGTGTACTATAAGGGGTCTGTTTTCCAAATGATAATTCTGGTATTTCTGTTTTCTCCCACTTGTATTTCTCTTTTTTAAAATTTTAATTTAAATTTTAGAGCTCAGGTGTACATGTAAGGATTCTTTACATAAGTAAGTTGCATGCAGGTGAGGTTTGCCTTCTAGTGAGCCCCAGTAGTAGACTTGGTACCCAGTAAGTGTGCTTGTGTGCCCTTTATCCTCCCTTCAAATTACTTTAAATCAAAACCCAGAAATGATTAAGCTTAGTGAGGATGCATTCTAAAGCTAGGATAAGCCAAAAATTAGGTCTCTTGTTCCAAATATTTAGTCAAGTTGTGAACGAAAAGAAAAAGCTCTCGAAAGAAATTAAAAGTGCTACTCCAGTGATCACAAGAATGATAATAAAGTGAAACAGGCTTTTCTGACATGGAGAAAGTGTGAGTGGTCTGGAGAGATCAAACCAGCCACAACATTCCCTTAAGCCCAAGCCTAATCCAGAATAAGGCCCTAACTTTCTTCAATTCTTTGAAGCCTGCAAAAGGTGAGGAAGCTGCAAAAGAAAAGTCTGAAGCTAAGGTTGGCCCATGAGATTTAAGGAAGTGAGTCATTTTCGTGACATAAAAGTGCAAGGTGAAACAGTAAGTGCTGATGGAGAAGTTGCAATAAGTTATCCAGAAGATCTAGATAAGATCATTGATGAAGGTGCCTACACCAAACAACAAATTTCAATGTAGATAAAACAGTCATTTGTTGAAAGAAGAAGATGCCATTTAGTACTTTCATAAGGTAGAGAAAATAAGTCAAAGCCTGCCTTCAAAGCTTCAAAGTGACAGACTGACTCTCTCGTTAGGGATCAGTGCAGTTGGTGACTTGAAGTTGGAGATCATGCTCATTGACCATTCTGAAAATCCTATGGTTTTTAAGAATTGTATAAACCCAGTGGGTCTGTGCTCTATTAATAGAATGACAAAGCCTGGATGACAGCACCTCTATCTACAGCATGGTTTACTAAATATTTTAAGCCCAATGTTGAGACCTATACCTCAGAAAAAAAAGAATCCTTTCAAAATACTACTGTTCAGTGACAAGGCACCTGGTCATCCGAGAGCTCTGATGAAGATGTATAGGGACACTGATGTTGTTTTCATGCCTGGTGATAAAACATCCACTCTGCAGCTCATGAATCAAGGAGTATTTTGACTTTCAAGCCTTGTTATTTAAGAAATACATTTTGTAAGGCTATCGCTGCCATAGATAGGGATTCCTCTGATATATCTAGGAAAAGTTAATCGAAAACCTTCTGGAAAGGATTCACCATTCTAGATGCCATTAAGAACATCTGTAATTTGTGGGAGAAAGTCATAATATCAACACTAACAGGAATTTGAAAGAAGTGGATCCAACCTTCTTGAATGACTTTGAGCAACAATTTTAGAAAATTACATAAACTTAGTTGATAAAGCCATAGCAAGTTTTGAGATAATTGACTCTAATTTTGAAAGAAGTTCTGCTGTAGGTAAAATGTTTCGAACATCGCATGCTACAGAGAAATCTCTCATGAAAGGAAGAGTCAATCATTATACAGTACCAAATTTCACTGTTGTCTTATTTTACAAAATTGTCACAGCTACCCCAGATTTCAGCAAACACTACCGTGACCAGTCAGCAACTATCAACATGGAGGCAACATTCTTTACCAGCAAGGAGATTTAGGACTCACTGAAGGGTCAAATGATGGTTAGCAGACATTTTCATTTTGTTTGAGTGTAACCTAACAGTGGAAACTGCTCTCTGAAGTGGCAGTATCTTTTTCCCAGGAATATACAAGGGCTCAACTTTCTCCACATCTTTGCCATCACTGCTATTGTCTATCATTTGATTATGGCTCTCCTAGATTTGAAGTGGTATCTCGCATGGTCTGGATCTTTATTTCCCTAATGTTAACAATGTTGAGCATTTATTTCCTGTGCTAATTGACCATTTTTATATCATCTTTGGAGAAATGTCTATTCACATTCTCTTTCCATTTAAAATCTGATTATTAGTCTTTTTATGTTGAGTTGTAAGAGGTTTTTAATATAAGTTTCTTATCAGATATGTGATTTGCACACGTTTTCTTCCATTCTGTGGATTGCCTTTGCATCTACTTGATCATGTGCTTTGAAGCACAAAAGTTTTTAATTTTTGATGAAACACAATGATCATTTTTTCCCTTTTGTCCTGTCTGCTTTGGGGGTGGCACAATGCATTGTATTTTTGATCCCTTTGTGCATGGCTAACCCATAGGCACAGTCTGTGTTTGTTGGAGTTGACAGAGAAGAGCAACAATTGAACAGTGACAGAAAAGTGAGAAGGGCAGGGTTCCAGGGGCTGTGGAGTCACCCCACAGGAACAATTCGTCTTGGCTTATGGTGACGAGAGAGCCCAGAGAAAGTTTTGGAAGGGATAACTTTGAATCTGAGAGGCCAGGAAGTGTGACTTAATGGGGAAGAAAAGAGAGAATTAGGTCATGTGCACTGCTCATGAATGCAATCTTTAAAATACTTTGAATGTGATAAAATCCCCTGGTTTCTGATACAATGCAGAGTGTAACATGTGTGTGAGCGTGTGTGTGTGTGTGTGTGTGTGTGTGTGTGTGTGTGTGTGTTCAGAGAACATACTTTAGGATCTAGCAGCCCAACTCAAGTCATCTTGAGCCAAAGCTCAGGTATTGGTCTGGCTGAGCATAGAAATATTGGTTGATCAAGGTTGCTGATTGATAGGATGGTAGATACAGTCACAGTAGGACAAAGCTATTAATCAACTCTCACTGTGGTTAAGTTCTTAATATTCAGATTAAACCTGGCTGCAAACAACCTCTATATATTCAGTAAAAATACACTGCGTTCAGGAGTCTTTTGAAGCTTTGCCGCTTTCCTCTGATCATACCAAGAGAAATAGTAACAGGAAAAGGAACACCAGTCTCATCTTCAGCCTTTGCACCTGACCAACCCCAGTTCTTACCGTTTCTTTTGTATTTTAAAGTCTGTTTAGATAAATGCATAGCTTACGAACACTGGGAAAAATTGTAGGTAAAATGTTCTTAAAAAGATTGCTTGTACCAAATGTCAAACGGTAGGAACTGAAATTAAAACAGACATGAAAGAGGCAATAAAGGTAAAATCAATAGAGCGGATTTTACAAAAGGCTAAGTTACACAGCTTTTATGACGAGTCCAATTTTTTGAGTCGACAGAACCCTGGGATGTGTGCTTTCACTGGTGTGCACGTCTCACTCCTATTTACTTTAATGAGCCTTATCAGTGGAAATGAGGAAAAACAGATTCTTCAGCTCTCCTTTCCTCGTGCTGGCTCTAAAGCACTTAACAAAGCCCATGCCATGCACTCGTTTGGGCTACTATTCAGATAAGCAACACTCACCAAAGAAAGCATTAAAATTCTGCACAGCCTTCTTTGTGCATCTTGTTCAGGAGATCTAGTTAGTCCATAAATAGTTCCTCTCTGTCCTAGGGCATCTATATCCCAGCCTGTGCAGGTTTAAGAATTACCTCAAGAAAAGCTGTAATGTGGATGATATTGGCAGCTAGGTGCCAAATGAAGGTAAGATATTATATAAATAATACTGATGATGAGACTTATCCAATAACATTTATAGGTCCTTCATGCTGCACTTTGCAGTCTGGTGCTGTATGATGTTATGAGATTTTGTGATTTATTTGGATGAGTAGCCTTATTGAAATTTCTATTGGTTAGTTAGTTGCATATAAAGAGAAAAGAGTATTCTAAAATCAGGATGGCTTATTAACATGAAGGCATTGATTGCAATTTTGGATATTGTGTGGCATACCTACTAAATGTAATCATTTGTCTTGCCTCTTTGACTATTAGCTCAATTCAACAGATGAAATTGGTGTCTGTACCATGTAACATAGACACTGTGTTCATTGCTAAAGCGCAAAATGAACAGAATCCTGGTAATATTTCAGCAATGATATCTCAGTGGTGACAGGTGGGCACTCACCTAGGAAGCTCACTTGCTGCTCTACCGAGGAGTCCAGAAAGTGACACTCGGCCCTTGCAACATCAGATGATGTGAAGCCAAGTCTTCAAGATTGAGTAGGAACGAGCCAGGAGGCAGTAAGGTTCTTCAAGGTCAATTATTATAAATGCCGTATATCATTTTCATTGAGTCAAGTACACTTTTCGATAAAAAGTACTTGTGACTAATTAAAGAGGCAGAAAAATGCTGCACTAAACAAGTGCTAAACAAGTATTGCATTCCTCTGCCTTTTTAATTGGTTACAAGAAGCCATGCATACATTCCTTGTTCTCTTTATTAACTCACGCTGTAGCTTTCAGGAACGGCTGCTCCCATCCATTCCATTTGCAAGTATTTTATTTTATTTCTGAGTCAGGATCTCACCCTGTATTACAGGCTGGAGTGAAGTGGCACGATTACAACTCACTCTAGCCTCGAACTCCTGGGTTCAGGCTATACTTCTGCTGCAGCTTTCTGAGTAGCTGGGACTACAGGCACATGCCACCATGTCTTGCTAATTGTTCTGATGGTTTTTGTTTTTGTTTTTTTGCCGAGACAGGGTCTCCGTGTGTTGCCCTGGCTGGTCTCAAACTCCTCAGCTCAAGCAATCCTTCTACCTCGACCTCCCAAAGTGTCGGAATAACAGGCACGAGTCACTGTACCTGACCCATTTGCAAGAATTTATAGAGAACCTTCTGTGAGTCTTGCCTTGGGTTCACTCTCGGGATTATT
Source organism: Carlito syrichta (assembly GCF_000164805.1). NCBI lineage: Eukaryota > Metazoa > Chordata > Mammalia > Primates > Tarsiidae > Carlito > Carlito syrichta. Next base: position 322,737 of record NW_007246622.1, read on the forward strand.
GAGTACTCAGGGCTGTAACTACACTTAGCTTTAGGTGGCTACTTGCTTTCAAAGTGTGTTCTGTGATCATTTTTCTAGTCTAAGAAAAGTGGGGGAAGGGAAGGAAGCAAATGTGGGGGATAAAGGAGCAGGACTGAGCAATGCAGGGAGGCACCATGGTTTCAATGGCAGGTGGCAGGTTAGGCAGGTAGTAGGAGGCTGGGTGCAGACACCACGGAGACCATGGGATGAGTAGGCACAAAAGTGGTAGAGATGTGGGGTAAGGAAGTAGGAGAGAGAGGGCAGAGGTTTTGTTTTGTTTTTGGTAGAGCCTGGGTGGAACCTTATTTTAGTCCAAGTCCATAAGACTAAAATATTTTGCTTTAGATTTTACTGACAAAATCAACAACAGCAACAAAACACACAACCAACCCACATAGCCTTCTTCCAACAAGATAAAGGTATAATTTCCAGTCCCCTTGATATCTAATTCCAGTTGTGATTTAATTTCTTATTTTCCTTGGTGTTGAAATTTACACAAGAGAATTTGAAAAGGAGGCATGAAATCTTACTGAACTGTGACATATACTCAGTCTCACTTTTGAGGCCAGCTCTCCTGGGGGACAGGTGGAAGGCCTGACGATCTGTACCTTGGTATGGCCAGGACTGTCCTGGGATGATTTCCCCAGGGGAGGCACATGTGACAAAGCCACAGTCACAGTGGCGCTGTGCCCGTGCTTCCTGTCTGCTACACACGTTCACTCTGTTTTCCCTACCTGCTGTGCAGGAGCTTTTAGTTCTAGCAGCAAATTTCCCACAATTTCCTGTGTTCGGCAGCATTGTGCCTTCTTCATTAGTAAGACTGTGCCTTCTTCATTAGCCAGACTGCACGCTCCTTTGAAACATGAGACAAGTTATCCACAGGTTCCCACATATCTGGGTGCTTGGTGCCACATAAATTGAGCAAATAAATTTGTTGATGTTTATTTGTTTGCCAAACCCCCTGGAAAACTTATACCTGTTTTATTCTTTGTTACCAATGATTTGAAGGAAAAACTATCTATCTATCTATCTGTCTATCTACCTATCTATCTATCTATCCATCTACCTGTCTATCTATCTATCTTCTAACTGACCTGTCCATTCATCTTCTGTCTATTCTCTATCAATCATTTATCTCTCTATCTCCATCCATCCATCAACCATCTATTTTATCTATTTATCTAATAATTCTACCTATTATCTATCATCTGCCTTATCTGTGTATCTATCTAATTTGTGTGTGTGTGTATAAAATTACTTCTAGTTTTAGTAAACATGGAATTACTAAAAGTTAACCTAGCGGCATTTCAAAGCATTCCTTGTTTTACAGAAGACGCTTTCTGACACTAAAGAGGAGGCACCTGTGGTTTATTGTCCTTCTCCACCCACTGCCCAGGTCCCTCCTTTCCCTCTCTGTCCTGCCCAGTGTCCAAGATGCTGTCCCCTCACCCTCCTGCCCTGGAATCCCCTGCTGGTGGCTTCTGATTGGGTTTAGTTGGTGCGAGGCACCAGCAAGAGACCCGAGGGTGGGAGGAGAGAGAAGTCAGGCTTTCCTCTCTGCTCTGGGCCATGTTTTCTGCCCCTCCTGGGCAACAGCTCCTATCAGGAGTTAAGTTAGTTCTCCAGGCTCCTGCAAACACCATTTTGTTCCCCTTGGTCCTAGGAGTGGCAACGGCCTTTCCTGCTGAGGATGTTGCTTGGTTCCTGTAATGCTCCAATGCCACTGAAAATAAAATTCTGGAACGTCTCTGGAAGCATCTGAGTTGAATTCTGCTTTCTGCGAGGACCTTCCTGATATGACAAAGGTGGGTATTTCCCCAAAAAACATACTTCCTGAGTGTTTAGAGAACAATTATCTGACTTGCCTTCAAACATGGTGAATCTCTGAGTTGACACTTTGTGCAGCTGGGACAGGCTGTGTGACTATGTGCTGAGCACGAGAAAGGGAATGGAGGGACACCTTGTGACCTGGGCTATGCCACATGATTGTGGAGGGCACATGAGACACCCTGCCTAAAAGCCCTTTAGAAGGCAGGAAGTGCTGAACCATCAAACGCCAAGTAGTCCTTCTGTGACTCCTGTCTGCACCATGTCATCAAGCCTCATTCTCTTCTGTCTGTGGCTCTTTATGAGTTCGTGTCTCCACGTGTCATTCATTAAAGTTTAGATTCCCATTTTAGTCTGAATGAATTACAAACATCCTGGTAGTACAGTTTTGTGGTTGGGTGACGGGCTTTGAAATACGTGTTGGAAATTCTTGTTGGTTCATGCTAGTGCCTGCATACTTGTGAATTGACTCTTGTGAATTGACTGGGGCCTGGCATCAGCCGCCTGGGCTCTGGTGAGCTTCGTTTCCTTGTGAATAAAACCATAACAGTAATACCTATCAAGTCTTTCTCACAAGGGTGATGAAAAGACACCCTGAAAGAAATACAGGAGCAGTTTTGAAATCAGTAGAGAAGATGCCATTATTAGGAACCTCTGTGTGCTTCAGTTTCCTTTTCTATAAAATATGAGATATTGGAATGGGACTGGATAGTGTTTAGAGATGCACTCAAACTTCAAGATTCTTTGTTTCTAAGAATCTACACAGGATTTTACATTCCAGTGGAGAAACATGATGGGTTGCCTATATTTCTGGAAAAGTATTACCAAAGACAAAGGGTGGCATTATTAACATACCTCTTATACTGGCAATACATGGAAGCCATAGGTCTTGGTAAGGAGATAATTAAGATTAAATGAGGGTATAAGGGCAGGGACTCAATCTAATAAGACTGGCCCCATAAGAAGAGGGAGACAGGAAAGGGGACAAAACAGGGAGACAACCATCTATAGAACAGGAAGAGAGCCTCAGAACCCAACCATACTGGCACCCTGACCTCGAACTTCCAGCCTCTGAAATTATGAGAAAAACAAATATTCATCGTTTAAACCAGCCAGTTTATGGCATTTCATTATGACAACCCAAGCTGACTAGAACACATGACTTTGTTACTCTCAAAGATTATTAGCAACTTTAAAAATACTTCAGGTCCAGGGAGAGAAGATAATTAAGCATGGCTTAAATGCAAAAGAGTTATGCTTTAGTGAGTTTAAATTAAAATTAAAATGTGACTTCTCATACCTCACTATTAATTTTTCTTTCATAAGACGCATCATCAATTGTGCTCCTAGAGGCAAAATCTGTTAACTTGTGTGAACTCGTATAATTTTGAGAGTGTGATTCTGTAAAGCTAACTACAGCTGACTTTTCTGTTAATCTTAAAAGGGTCATGCTACAACACCAACTCTGGCATCTAATCAGAAAAGCATACTCTCTGGTCGAAGGCACCTTTCTAGACCTGCCTTGACAAATATTGGTGCTGTGACTTTAAACAAGTCATTTTATCCCTCAGGCTTCAATGTCATCGTCTGAAAAAATAAAAGAGTAAGGTAGTGGTACTTGAATAGCGTCTGGGGTCCCTTTGCGCTCTCGTACTTTATAAACGTGTAGGTCAATGCCTTGTAAATTTACTAAACTTTTATTTTTTATTTTTTGTCTGAAAGATGCCTTGGGCTGTTAAAGAATATTTTAAATCAGTGCTTATAGGTCTCCCAATGATAGGCAAATATACTCATCGTGCTCTTAATTTTTCACTGTGCTAATTTCATTCCCCCAGCATCGAAGATAAACTGCTGTACTTTTCAATAACAAGACAAAAGGAATAGAGTCCACATGCTAAACAAACCGAGATTCCTTTTCATTAACATTTTATGCAAAGAGGTTGTTTTAGAAACCTTGCTATACTACCAACTATACACTAGGTGGAAGCAAAGAGTAAGCTAACGTGCTAAAAGGTTAGAAAATATTTCCTGTGGTAAATGAACCACACTTTCTAGATAGTAAAGGTCATTAAAATTATAGGTTATATTTTCTTTTAAAAGATGCTAATTAGAACAGAAAACAGCAAATAACACTCCCTACTTAAGCCACTGAAATAATACTAACATGGACTACTGTTTAAGCCTAACATTTACTCTTTTAGACTGGCTGGTGCCATAAAAAATTAAATAATGAATCATGTATCTTAATTTCTGGGATCTGACTTGTCAATAAATGTAGCAGAGCAATTAGTCAAATTGTTCTATTTATACACCTCTTTTTCCAAAAGTTTACAGGGATAAGGTATAATAAATTCAAAAAAGAATTTTTCTGAAGCTTATACTATTTTGAGTTCAATGATAAGAAGGAAACTAATTGCATATAATTTTACATGTCACTTGTTTTAAAAATTATATATCTACATCTTCCCCTCAAAATTAATTGGGTCTTATAATATAGTTTCTGAAATGTGAAATGATGGGATGATTTCCGTGTTTAGTCTTGTAGCAAGTCAAAACTCAGTTTATTACCAGCCTTTATGCAAAGTGAATTGCTTGGAGCAACCCTGGAGTGCATTGCATGGAAAAGGAAGAGCCTGTTTATTCTAGAGAAGCATTTTGAAGTTGTTTGTGTAGGTGGTAAATTACAAGCCATACATTCTGTGGAACAATAACTTCTGCACAGTGTTTTAGATAAGATCCGGTGTTTAGAACACATGATAATGCCATTGTTTGTGAAACACCTGGGTAACTGCAAGGTGTGCTAACAATTACTCAACGGTGAAGTTGCAACTGAGGGAGACACCGGGATGGGGAGAACTCTATCTTTGGGGTGGACATCTACATAAGCAGCCCTTAACAATCTCTTAACCTTGGGGATAATCACTCAAGTTCTACTGGGGCTCAGACTCCTGATCTGTAAAATACGAAGCCAAGTTCACATAATCTTGTGTGTGTGTGTGTGTGTGTGTGTGTGTTTTGTGTGTGTGTGTGTGTGTGTGTAGTATAATATAATAATATATTTTATTTTAGCTGTGGGGTATGCATAAGGATTTTCTACATAGGTAAATTGCATGCAGATGAAGTTTGGACTTCTAGTGAACCCTCTCTCCCCTGGTAGTGGACAAGGCACCCAATGGGTGGTCGTGCGCCCCTTGTCCCCACCCCCCATTCACTCATCAACTAACAAGGCCCAGCATCAGGGTTTTCTATTTTCGTACTCATGTACCCCGTGTATAGGGCCCTTTTCTGAGTGGCAACATGTGGTATTCAGATTTTATTTCTGTGATAGTTCACTAAGAATAATGGTCTCCAGCTGCATTCATGTTGCTGCAAAAGACATGATTTTTTTTTTTGAAGGATTTATTAAGAGAACAGAAATGCTCCCACAGTGGGTGGGGCGGGGGGGGGTGCTGCACCTGAAGGGATTGCCCAAGAGACATGATTTTGTTCTTCTTTATGGTTGCATACTATTCCTTCATGCACATGTACCACGTTTTTTTTTTTTTATCCACTTCACTTTCAATGGGCATCTGGGTTGGTTCTATGTTTTTGCTATTGTGAATAGTGCTGCAATAAACCTTACGTGTGCAGGTATCTTTTTGGTAGAGAGATTAATGTTTCTCTGGGTATAGACCCAGAAGTGGGATTTCTGGATCGTAACTCAATTGATCGTAGCTCAACTTTTAGCTCTTTGAGAAAACACCAGATTGATTTCCCCAAAGGTTGAACTAGCCTACATTCCCAACAGTGTAGAAGCATTCCCTTTTCTCTGTAGCCTCACAAACACCTGGTGGTTCTGACTTTTTATTGATATTTAATTCTTTTTTTTCTTTTGATTTTGACTTTTTAATGATGTGAAGTGGTGCTCATTGTAGTTTTGATTTGCATTTCTCTGATTAGTGAACCTGAGCATTTTTTCATATGTTGCTTGGATGCCTTTCTTTAAGCAGTGTCTGTTCATGCCTTAAGGTCAGATAATCCTTACGTTTCAATGACTACTTTCTAAGATTCTATAATATTTGTTCCATAAGACCAAGCTAGAATGAACAAACTAGATTTCCAGAATTAAAATTTATGTTCTCAGCTTGGCTTGTTTTCCTCTTTAGTCCGTAACAGAAAGGTAAAAATGGGAAACAGATGATATATGTGAAGAGGTTTGAGGTCACCTCTGTATTCTTTGGTGTATGCTGTCACCGATCGCCTGGGGAAGTGAGGAGCGAGATTTTCTTCTGACACCCACCACTGCCCAGCAGCGCAGACGGGGACCCACACACATAAACCAAGATGGCCCATATGTATATTTTAGGTTTTGACAACAGCATTAGATGCTCATGGCATAAAATTTGATGGGTTAGATATCTTCAGGCAACTTAATTTCTAGAACCTCATATCCCCTATCTGTAAAATGAAAATACCAATGATTTAAGAGAGCAATCTTAAAGATTAAGCAAAAGGCACAAATGTTCACTAATTTGTTCTGTGTGTTAAGAGGAGAATTTCTAGACAATGCTGTCAAATATTCCTGAAAACAAGTGTATGTGCTTCCAGACAAAATGGCAGCCCTTGAATTTATTGGCATTCTTCAACTCCAGATGTCATCAGTGTTGTCATTAGCAAGAAGAACAAGAAAAACTGAAGGAAAATACTAAAGAAAATGAGTGTATTTTACCCATCCTAGCTAATAGGAAATTTTGAAAATTCTTACATGAAAATCCAACAAATTGGACTCATTTTACTGGTCTGTATAAAACAGAAGTTGTAGTGCCTTTCCTTTGGTATTCAATTACTTGCTCATACTTCTAGTGTCTCTGGCACTGTACTTTATCGATATAGATCATCTGATCAGCATGCGCTTATCAATAAGTACACGATCTTTCAAAGTTCTCCTTCACCGTTGCCTCTTAGGATGTTTAGTTAAATTCTGTGTAAACTGAGAATTAATCTAGTCAAGCATATCTTTAACTTTCAATCACTCCAGAAAAACATCAGAGAATGAAAGAAATCTTACCACATGCTATGACAAGCTATAGAGAGGGAACAATTGGCTTTTTCTTCTTAGACTATAATGGCCTAGCAGGAAGGGCCCTTAGCATTTTTATTTTCTGTGTAGTTGTTCATCTTGTAGCCTACTGTATATAGAAGTTAAACATTAACACCACTTGGGACTTTCACAGTGCATTTAATGGGCCCAGCACGTCTTATATCTAGTCTCTGAGAGCTGCAGTATCTCAACAACTCACCTAATGACAGGTTGCTCTTTCTCCATTATGTTAAAGACAGGAGGTGAAAGGATGGAGAGCATTAAGTGGCTTATAAATGATTATCAGCAGAAGAACTAGACTAAGATCTTGGGTCACATTTTGGCAGCTAGTAGAGCAGTTACAACATAACTTTTGGATCAGCGTGGATGTCTATATGGTAATAACTTGCTAGTAATCGTCTTAGATAATGTTCAGTGTTTAATGGCACTTCTGCTTACAATGCTTCTAGAAGTAGTGAGTACTTAAAACAAGGAGAGTTGCTTATTGTTGCCATTATCATCACGTGAAAATTGACAATGTTAATAACAACCTACATCTGAGCAAAAGGCTGTAGCTTATACTTCAGAGTTCAAACATTATATTAATACTTGGGTCGGTACTAAGGAGACAGATTTTAGTAAATATTTGTGAATTTGTTGTGATCTGTTAGTTAGGTTTTAATACATAATAGCTTATCTGACTTCCCAACAGCTCTGTGAGAAAGATTGGGTGGGTGTCATTACGTCACGTATTCTGTGAAACAGATTAAGACTAGTACAACAGGCACGGTCTTTGGCATCATAGGAAAACTTACGTTCTTAGCTTGGCTCTGCTCTTACTAGCTGCGTGATGTTGGGAAAGTTACTTGAACTCTCTGAGCCTCAGGTTTTTTTCGGCAGTAGAGCTATTAGCATCAAACAGTAATTGTTAGGAATACATGAGATAATGCATGCATGTCTCTAACCCAGTGTTACTAATCAGGGTCCGGCACTTAATAAGAGACAAAAGTAAGATCAGAGGTCAGGTGGCCTGACTTTGGGTCTGGTGCTTTTTGCGCCAAGTCAGACCTAAGGCGGTGATCTGCTAGTTAGTGGATCACGAATCGTGGCCAAAACACCTGACAGACTTTGAAGATTTGTTATTACTTTGCCTTATGGAAGCGTAAAAAGTCATGATCATAAAACAATTAACATTTCTGCTGATCTGAAACCAATGTCACTTGAATTGAGATGGATTTTCTTTTATCCTATTTTCCCCTGTGGCCTGAGTGTGGCTGAGCTGAGTATTCTGAGTTAGCACGTTTTAGATATCATCTTAGTAAAATACTCTAAATCCCTCTTGTGGCCGGAAATGCCCCCAAACTTTATTTTAACTCTGACGTAGTATCAAATGTGTCAAGATGGAAACCAGTCACTGCAGAATCTTTGGCTCCAGAGATCATTAAGCAGAAGCCAGAAGCAGAAGCAGAGCTTCTGAGACCTACACTGGACAGGGGACAATTTAAACTGACTGTGTCGGGTAGCTTGGAGATGGTGGTGAAGGAGTAGCCTTTCCTAGTCATGACTACTGAGGTCACCTCCATGTATGAAATTACATGGAAATTTATGAATTGTATCAGTTATAATAAACCTCTTAGACTTGTATTCTCCTGATGCTCAGAATGGTATCTTGACTCTAGATTGAAGTCTCATGCACTTTCCACTAATTTAGAAAACCAGTGGGGGTAGAATGGAAGAAGCACAGATTTCTGATGAGCCATGTAACTTTAAGTAGGGCACTTGCCTCTCGGAGTCCTCTTCTCAGGTGTATGGCGAGAGTAATAAGAGTAGAAGTTGAGAAGTTCAGTTGTATTGACGTGTATAAAATACCTTGAAAATGTAAACTGCTAGACAACACTAGTTCGTAAAATAGCTGAAAATAGCAGAAAGTGGAGGCTTATGCAGACTTGTTGGTTGTGCATGATCTGAATGATCTGGGTTGACTGACTCTTGGCTCAGTGTCATGTCCATCTAGAAAAACAACAGATATAATACTCTACCGACTCCACTCCCCTCTTTGCTCAGAATTACATTAGGAAATATGCTCCTTTGATTTCTCAAAGAACTAAAAGTAGATCTATTAATAATACCATTAGCTCCAGCAATCCCACTACTAGGTATCTACCCAAAGAAACAGAGGTTATTACGTAAAAATGACTTCTGCACTTACATGTTCATTGCAGCACAACTCACAACTGCAAAGATGTGGAAGCGACATAAATGTCCAACAACTGATCAGTGGATAATAAAAATGTGGTGTATACACACCATGGAATTCTATTCAGTCATCAAAAAGAATGAAATAATGTCTATTGCAGCAACTTGGATGGAATTGGAGAACATCATCCTAAGTGAACTAATACTGCAGTAGAAAACCAAACACTGCATGTTCTTGCTTATAAGTGGAAAGTAAACTAAGGCTCTGTGAAGACATAGAGAATTGGTATAATGGACACTGAAAACTCAGAAGAGGGAGGGGAAGAAGGAATAGAAGAACAAAAAACACTTATCAGGTATAATGTACAGAGGAGAGACTGGTGGGTACACTTAAAGCTCAGAATTCTTTGTCACTATATAATGCAATCATGTTACCAAAAGCCATGCATATTTGTACTCCCTAAAGCTATTGAAATAAATACATTTTTAAAAAAGAAAGTAAATATGCTCCTTGAACGCAAGTATTTTTGCGTGTTTGGTCCCCAGATGTGTCTAAAGTGCTTGTGACACTACTATACACACAATAGGTTCTTGATGAACACAATAGGTTCTTGATGAATATTTGTCAAATGACTGAATTATTCCAAGTGGGGAAGCAATGATCACTACTGCTTTTTACCTTTAGATGGAGTGTGCACATGTGTGTGTGTATGTTGGTGAGGAGGGCTTATCGATAAGTATATTTCCTTACATATATTCTGTCTCACCTTACGTAGTGAACATTTCCCCTCTTGATCCAATATCTCTGTAAAGGACACAGTTCTTCCTTGCATTTTAATTCAAGTCACAATTCAAATCCCACTAGCTCTGGTTGCTCCTAGATCAACACATTAGTATCCCACTTCACAATACCCTGCCAAGCCTCCTGAAAGTCTTACAGAGATACGTAATTACCAGTACCCACCTAGGAGGCCAGCACGTTCATGGAATCACTAATGGGATTCAAGAGGGAGCACTGACAACACAATCAGTCTTAAATGAAGAGTTTATATTGGAGCTAAATCCAGCCAGAGAAGCAGTGGGAGGTTTTATGATTTATACAAACCCATGAGAGCATCAGGAGTCATTTGAGGTGGGCTGAGACATTGAATATCCAATATCTATTGATTCCTGGAATGACATTGGCTGGATTTATCCAGGCAAGTAGAGTGGGTCAAAAGGGAAACACGAGTATGTCTTCAATAATCTTAGCTGATCTGTGATTTAAAGAATTTGAATGAAAACGAAGCCAAATGAAGTGAACTGCTGCTAACCATGATTTCTGTGTAACAAGCTAAGCTCTCCTCTCCTAACCTAAAGCCCAGGAAACCTAACAAAAAACAAATAAGTAGTGATCAGTAGACTGTAAGAAAACTGCAGTCTGCAGGGCTTGTGTCAAACTGCTAATTTCATTGGATCTCTCGGGTCTCCCTTGCCTCAAGACTCAGAGAGCTGTTATGTCCGCAGGAGGAAGAGCAACAGATGGAGCTTTCTCGCCTTGGGTTAGAAGGCATAACATCTTAAGGCTGCACTTGTCATCGAAAGGGTTGAGTATGCCTTTAATCCCTTAGAATCATTTGCTCCTCCAGGTGACTAAACCCAACATTTTGTACAAATAAATTCAGGATCATTTTAGTATGATTTGAAGTCTTAAAATCAGAGGCTGCTCCGGTATGATATTCTTTCAGCTGCTTGGAAAGGAAGAGTGTTCTGTCATCTGCTATTACTATTAATTTTTCTCTCTGTTTAATATTTTATCAAAGTAACATGTGCACAGTGTACGAATCTAAGTAGAATAGAGGGACTCATAATGAAAGATAGCAGTTCCTCACCCCACCCTTTCCCATTCTCATGTGAGTTTTCCAGAGACAGCAGCTTCTGCTGTTTTTAGCTTTTCTGGTCTCTCCCGCCCTGTCCCCTTTGTCTGATGATGACAATGCTTTTTCTTGGTCAATCAAATTCTATTAATTCTCAGCTAAAAAGAGTCAGTTCATTTAAACTACTCTCTCCCAATATTTGTGCCTCCTATTTGATTTCCCTAATTAGTTATCATTGTACCATTATGTAATACACTTAACTCTGTATTTCTTTACATGTCTTATTTATTCTGTGTCTCTTGCCTTCCTGCTCTGTCAGATTTAAATATTGGTACCCTGCTCGATTTGCTGTCTTCCGTCCTCATTGCCAGCTCCTGTCTCTGTCAGTTCCACCTTGATGTTAAAAGAGTGACTTTTAAATGTTCTCAGCACAAGAAAGGATACGTGTATGGCGTGAAGGATGTATTAACTCGCCTGATTTGCTCATTCCACAGTGTATATGTGTGTCGAAACATCACATTGTACATTGCAAATATTCACAATTTTTTATTTGCCAATTAAAAATTTAAAAAACACACAAAGCAAACAAACAGAAGTGCCAAGGTTGACCACATTTACGTTCAGTTTTGTAACTAGGCTTCACTGATAGGTAACATCTAAAAATTGAAAGCTAGTAAGTGCTCACTATGTCACTGTTATTTAAATGCATCTCTGCATAGATAAGTAGTGTGCTGGAATTACTGCTTTTTCCCACTTTCACAATCTCTGTTTAAACTAACATATCGAAGGGACCTTCATGACCTAAAGCAAAAAATAGATTGATTTCCAAATAATTGCTTTTTTATTGATTACCAAAGTAAGGCTTATTTTAAATATAAAAATGAAAAACATAAAGATGAAACACCTAGAGAATTTAAACTTAAAAAAAAAAACACGCCATAAAGATATATCAAAATCTGGACGTGAGTTATTTAAATTCTAAATTTGATTTTCTTCTCCACAGTAATGGCAGGTTGAAGGATCAGATTGGTCCTCCAATATGGCTTCAGGCTCAGCAGGGGAGTAGTGGGTGTCTCTGGTCACCACAGGCACACCCAAACCCTGAAACCCACGCCTTTATGCTATTCCATAATTGTTGGAAAGATAAGGAATATTTGATAGAACCCATACGGCCCCTTGATCATCATATTAACATTTCCTTGTCTCTTCATACAATTTCTTCCCCTTTATCTCTGTTTTAGAGAAAGTGTGCTGTTCCTCCTTTACCTTGCACAATTACCAAGGGTTTCCTCCTAGCAGATTGAATTGAACAGTCATTCACTTGGGACAACAGGCAGAAGCTGGGTTGTAATAATCACCTGAGATGAGCTTTCTCTTTTCAAGAGGACCCATCATTATATAAAACTGGTGCTCCCTATCCTCTCCCCTCTAGAGAAGATTCTGTCTCCCCAGCCGACTTCCCTATCTCCAGGCATTGAGCCACCCCATGCATCTAGTTCTTCACTTCACCAAGTTTATTTCTTTAAGAGTTAAGAACAAATGCCTAGGGCCTAAGTGCAACAACCCTTTCCATTCCTCATCCGCTCCCACTTCTCTGCAGCATCTGTCATTGGTACCTGCATTCTCTTCCTCAATTCCTTCCCCTTTGCTTCTAACACAGTGCCCTTCTGGGTCTCCCGTCTCAAATAGCCTCCTCCCTCTTTTCTTTTTCTATTCTGTAATTAATTGTTCAATTCCTTATTCTGTTCCCTCCTGCCCTGGCCACTGTAAAATTTCTATACAATGTTTTCTTGCTCTGTTTTCCTTGCAGTAATTACATGGTTTAACACTGAACTCTTATGTGGTTGACTCCAAATCTATGTATTAGCCCTGACTATTGTTAACGTTTTTTCTTTTTAGTTGGCACCTAATAATTGCACATATTTATGAGATACAGAGTGATATTTTGATATGTGTATACAATGTATGCTGATCAAATCAAGGTAATTAGCATATGCATAATCTTAAACATCAATCATTTCTTTGTATTGTGAAGCAAAATTTTCTCTTCTTGCTTTTTGAAAGTATGCAGTAAATTATTATTAATGACCCTACAAGGCTGTAGAACACTATAACTCATTCCTTTTATCTAGCTGTAATTTTGTATCCATTAACCAACCCATCCCCATCTTCCTCTTCCTCCTCCCCATTCCTGCCTCTAATATCCACATTTCTACTCTCTACTTACATGAGCTCAGATTTTGTTAAACTGTCACATATGAGTGAGAATGTGCAGTATTTAGCTTTCTGTGACTGACTTATTCCATTTAACATAACATCCTCCAGGCTCACCCATGTTGCTGTGAATGACAGAATTTCCTTCTTTCTTATGGTTGAATAGTATTCCGTTGGGTATATATACCACATTTTCTTGATCTGTTCATCTATTTGTAGGCATTTAGGTTACCTCCCTTCCTTGGCTGTTGTGAATAGTGCTGCAATAAATGTGGGAGCAGGTGGTGTAGGTATCTCTTAGATACACAGTTTTCCCTTTCTTTGGATTAATACCCAGTAGAGGGACTGCTGGACTATTTGGTAGTTCTACTGTTAACGTTTGCAACTATTCTGGATATCCCCATTTATATGTTCATCTGATCTTGAAGGCAAAATATCCCAGATTGAATTTAACCTCTTTCCTCTTCTTTCTGTGATTTTTCTAGCATTCCATTTACCTGGTTCTAAACCAGGAGTCATTCTTGACATCTTTCTCTGACTCTCCACCTTCAGTGAATTTTTCAGTCCTGTTCTTTCTACATCATAATATCTGATGTTCTCTATCCTCTCCTGCTGTGCCCACTGCTGCTATCCTTTCTTAGTTCTGATTCTAGAAAAAATCTACTGTGAAGGGCTAATGAAGATAAAGAAAAAGCCCAAACAAAAGCATTCTTCCTACTCTCACCCACCAAACAGGACATTTCTGATACCAGATGTGTAGGGAGTTTTCCCCATATGCTAACCAAGCATTCCTCCAGTAGACATCAGTTAGTCATCCTAATTTAATTCAATTCTGACATTACCTACCTGGAGACAGCATCAGATCCCACAGGGTGAGGGCTCAATCCACAAAACTGCTCCCCTCCTTCACATGCCAGGTACAAGCCTAGGACTTGACCTGCTTCTGACCGAATGACTGTAAATAGGGGGGTTCCCATGATCTTCTCCTTGGGTTCACTTAGTCTGCTAGAGCACCTCTCAGAATGCAGGGAAACACTTTACTTATGCTTACCCATTTTTCATAAAGGACATTACAAAAGATGCAGTGAAGAGCCAGGTGGAAAACTGGTAGGGCAAGGCAAGTGGAAAGAGACATGGATCTTCTGAGTCCTATCCAGCCTCACCAATCTTCAGTCACCTCCATGTACTCAGCTACCTAGAAGCTCTTCTGAATCCTGTTCTTTGGGGTTTTTATGGAGGCTTCATTATATAGGCGTAATTGATTACATCATTTGCCATTGGTGATCAGCTCCATTGTCAGCACCTCACCTTTCCTTCCAGAGGTCAGGGGTAGGTAGGACAGAAAGTCCCAATCCATGTAGTCTTTCCTGTGACCAGCCCCCAGGTAGGGGACCCTAGCCACCAGTCATCTCATTCGTGCATAAATATAGGCACTCATCTCTCTAGTGGCAGAGCTGTGTGCCAGGAAGCAAGATGAAGACCAAATCTATAGTTCACAGTATCACAGGGTATAACTATGTATATGATGGCTTGAGAGACACACTCAGTATAATCCAGGGGAGTAGAGCAAACTGTCACAGTCATTTTTAATAATCTACTTGCTTTTTCCCTGGGTTTTTCCAGAAACACAGCCCACACCTCTTCTCTACTAAAAATATGCATTTCCACCATTGCCTTCTTAAGAAAATATAAACTCCTAGACTAGAGTTTGCATCTATATTTAAACTTCACATTCTACTACATGTCTTGACCAGACTGTAGCAGAAATGATTTTCAATTGTCTGCCTGGCTTTCCCCTCCCAACTCCTCACCTGCAATAGAAGTTGCCTGGAGTGGAAGCTCATCTGCCTTGTTCACTGCTGTGTTTCCTGAGCTTAGAATAGAGCCTGGTACCTAGAATGCTTTCAAGGTTTGTTGACCAATTAAATGAATGAATAAGTAGTCATCATTTTCACCTCAGGTTTTCTGGTCTCCATGCGCTCCTAAACAGCACTCACATTTATTGAGTGCTTCTGCTGTGGGCTGAATTGTTTTCCCCAAAATTCATATGTGGAAGCCTTAATTCCCAGCATCTCAGAATGTGACTATATTTGGAGGCAGGACTCCACAGAGGTGATGAAGTTAACATGAAGTTGTTAGGGTGGCCTTAACCCATACTGACTAGTTTCCTATAAGGAAATTCAGACAAGGAGAAACAGGAAATTTGGACACATGGAAAGAAACACAATGGACGTATATGTGCAGAGAAAAGACCATGTGAGGAAAAACCCCAGTGAGAAGGTGGTCATGCCAAGACACAGATCTCAGAAGAAACCAAACCTGCCAACATCTTGATCTTGGACTTCTAACCTTGTTATGAGAAAATAACTTTCTGTTGTGTAAACATTCAACCTGTGGTGTTTTGTTACAACAGCCTAAGTCAACTAGTACATTTACTTTTGCCAGGATACCCGGCTACACCTTTTCCATGTAATCCTAACAACAATCCTGTAATGTAGATATTTTTATGGTCCCCATTTTACCATAAAAAAATGGAAGAGTTGAGACATTAATTAACTTTCTCATGTAGGCAACTTGATTCATGCTGTTCTTTCTGCCTGATATGCCCTTCTGCTCACTTCTGAAGGGTCAGACTCTAGCCATCTGTAAACCCAGAGGAAATATCTTCTTTCACTAGAGTCCCCCATTTTGGCTTCAAACTTGTATCATGATGATGGTCCTTCTGACTTATTTTTAGCTCCAACCTTGTTCTGGGTGCCTGCCCAGGAATCTGCTTAGCTCTCTATGAGTAGTTTTGCATCATTCGTCATTGTCCTTTGACATTAAACCTAGACCCCCGTGGGATGAGAGGCTGTACACATATCTGGAATCTGGCTCCTGGCCTCATATATACTGGTTCTTTATTTAAGAACTCACTTGTCTCAGAACTCCGTGTTCCTATACTCTGTCAGCTGCACAGGAATCCCTGATAGTGTGATATTGTTACATCCCTGGATCATCATTGTTTATATTTCCCCATTGCCTTTCATAGCTAGTGTTCTACTCCTTATACTCAAGTTCTCCCAGAATCAGAAGTCAAGTCTCTCCTGCTGTCCCAGGCATACTGTGCATGGTTGTTCTGTTTCCACATTTCTTCTAATTCTACGCCTGACTGCTGTGAAGCAGGCAACATCCAGACACAACCTGTGATAGACAGTCCTTACATTTATGTTAATGATTCACTCATTCATTCATGCATGCATTCACTTATTCATTTGTTCTTTCATTCATCCATCTGAGGGTTTTTTATATGCTAGGCATAATAGAGATTTGAGGATAGTTTCTTTGATTGGATACTAAAAACATCAAGTTTTTGATGCTATTAACAGTGTGCAAGACATCTTCTCCACAGTAACCTATACTAGAAATGTAATTTCAAGACATGTTACTGATGAGATTCAAGTATCTTTCTACATGTCACCAGGGAGCAATCTAAAATGAAATCAATGGAAAATAAGTCGCAAACTGTGAAATTATAACATCATAGGGATATGTTAAGTGAAAGCAAATGATAATATTGAGGATTCTGTCTCTATCCTGTCCCTCCTTCGTTTTGTTGATTAGTTCTTAAATTGAGAGTTTTAAGAAGAAAAAAAGCACACTTTCAAAGTGTGCTTGATAATTCAGTGCAGATTTAACAAAAGGACTATTTACAAAGATATAACTAGAATATACAGGAACCCTAAAAAATATAGTGCAAAACCTGGGGCTAATAAGAGCAGAACTTTGTCTACTCTAGCGAAGTTTCTTGGCGTCTGGAATACTGAAAAGGGAACACTGTGGAAAAAGACAGATTAGTGCTACCCCAGGTTCTGCCCATGAGAAAGACCCCCCTCTCCAGGACTAGGCTGTTAGTTAAGGGTGGCAGCTGACTAGGATAATGAGTCTAGTTTGCCAACAATTTTGAGCAACCTTATACACTAAACAATCAGGGAAGTACAAATGGGAATTAGATATGGTCTCTATCTTCAAGAAGTGGGGAAAACAGACACGTATAACCCTAGCTCTACTAGGAGTGGGAGGGAGGTGGGTGTGGCTGCCAGCAACATCAAGGTGCTATCATCTGAAGTCACATTAGACACTCAGGATCCACATTTTCTAAACTTCACTCTTAATGAAAAACAAACAACCAACCAACCAACCAAACAAACAAACATGGTACAATTCCCAGAGTTTTGCCTCAGGATGGAAAACAAAAAAGAAATAGAGATCAATATGTTTTGGTGGGCAATAGGGAATGTACGCTGGATATTTTATATCTCCTTTCCTAAGCCATCCCGTCCTTCTCTTTTCTTCTCTTTGCCATGAAAAGTTGATCCATGTGAAACACATTGATGGGCTTCTTTGCCTTTCCTGTGAAGAGCTTCCTAGGTGATCAAAATTAAGGGGAATAAAGTTAGGGTGTTGTCCCCTGGCCCTCTTCTTGCTGGGTCATGTTAAACTGGCTACGCCCCTCAACTGAAGCTTCTTTTCACTTTGCAACTCTTTCCTTCTGGGTCCAATAACTGCTCATCCTTCTCTCCCTTTGGTCCTGGAGTGGACACAGTTCTGTTCTTATTAGCCCCGGGTTTTGCACTATTTTTTTAGGGTTCCTCTATATTCTAGTTATATTTTTGTAAATAGTCCCTTTGTTAAATCTGCACTGAATTATCAAGCACACTTTGAAAGTGTGCTTTTTTTCTTCTTGATACTCTCATTCGATTTAAGAACCAATCAACAGGACAAAGGAGGGACAAGATGGAGACAGAATCCTCAACCTGATGACCGGGGTGCTGTGGAGAGGGCAATCTAGAAAGATGGGAGTCTTGTGGCTCAAGCACTGTGCAGTCTCTAGAGGTTTATCTCTGGATGCTGCCTGGGGAACTGTGTGGGAACCTGGAACCTAAGGGATCACTATTCAAAAGTCTGAAGACAGACAATGCCACTGTTCTATGTGCCTGGAATTGCAACTTAGTTTCAAATCCCAGCTGAACAGGACCTATTAGTGTTCTGACTCATTCAAAGAACATGTGCAATGTAAGCCTTAAAGAGGGCTGCAAATGGTGTCAGCTTTCAGAATCAGATGAAAGCAAAAGAAGTTTTAAGACACGGTCTCAGCTTGGGTGGATCAACCTTAATGCCCTTTAATTTCCCTTTTTGGAAGTTTCCAAACTCATCAAACCACCTGCTATGGACTGAATGTCCCCCAAAATGTATGTGTTGAAATTTAATCCTTATTGTGGTGGTATTAATAGGTGAGGCCTTTTGAGATGTGATTAAGTCATCAGGGCTCTGCCCTCATAAATGGATTAGTGGTTTGTATGTGGGCTGGGGGAACTTAGTTTAGGCTCCTTTTTGCTCTTCTGCTCTTCTGCCATGTTAGGACACGTAGACAACACCATCTGTGAGAAATGGTCCCTCGCCAGACACTAACCTGCCTTGATCTTGGACTTCCCAGCTTCCAGAACTGTGAGAAATAAATTTCTATTGTGTATAAATTACCCAGTCCATTTTATTTTGTTATAGCAACACCAACGGACTAAGACATCACCTTCTGAATTTAAACAAGTTTCCATCGTATCAATATTAGGAAGACAATGTACTGACTAGCAGATAATATTGTAACCATCTATTTGGAATTGAATTCCATTTCTCACTTCAAAATAATGAGGTAGCAATATGACTGATAAATTATTCATTGCATTTATATTTCTAAATCAATTGGTTACCTGGGACAAACCAAGAAAATTCAATCCCTGAACTCTACACAAATGAAGATGAGACCTTGAAGTAGAAGAGAAACAAGAGACTCAACTCACTAGCCAACCTTACCCAATCCTACAGAAAAAATGTATATTTAGTGACCAGATGCGGTGGCTCCCACCTGTAATCCCAGCACTTTGGGAGGCTGAGATGGGTGGATTGCTTGAACCCAGGAGTTCAAGACCAGCCTGAGCAAACACAGTGAAATCTCATTCTTCAAAAAAAAATCAAAAAGTTAGCCAGGTGTGGTGGTGGTGTGCACCTGTAATCCAGCTACTCAGAATGCTGAGGTGGAAGGATCACTTGAGACCAGAAGATTGAGGCTGCTGTGAGCCATGATCATCATGAGCGTGCCACTGCACTCCAGCCTGGGTAGCTGCATGAGAACCTGACTAAAAAAAAAACACGTATATTTAGAACTGCTGCTCTCATAGTGGTGATGCTGATCCAACCAAAATCTAATTGCTGGGCTTGGAGTCGAATTTTCTGAAGTCCTTGAAATATAGTTAAAACAACTGGTCCTTACAGAATTCCAGGATTGTTAGCACTGTGCTAAAACAAGAATATGCTCCAGGTTCTAAAGAAAACAGGGTTTTGCAGAATTATTATTAAACTCTGGATGGAACCAAATGGTTTTGACATTTAAAGATTCGTCAGTCTGGCCAACCACCCAGGTGGTCCAGTTGGCCATGGAAGCCAAAAGTTATGTTCTTAAATACATTTTCTAAGATGGCTTAAACATGATAGAAACATAAAAATGCAGCCTCATTCTCTTGAACGAGGAAATGTGATCCATAAATGATTGGCCTATAAGTTACTGAGTCAGTTTTCCTTCATTGCTCTCTAGTGTGTCAGGTAAATTTAGTTGGTCAAATTTGCACCATTTTCTTGCTAACACATCTATTTTATCCAAAATCATGGCAGAATGAGTTGGATATATAAAAAGGTTTGGTAAGCTTAGCAAGGCTATTCAGTGAGGAAAAACCTAATGTCTAAGTCACACATGTGTACCCTATGGTTTTGACTTGGATGAACACATGTTTTTCAAAGAGCCGGACAGTGCTAGTCCTTGTTTTTCAAGGATTGGGAGCACAAAAGTGAACTAAATAACAGAAATCAAAAGGCAAACATTGACACCGGAAACTCACAAGACTTAGCAAGAAACACATTCTTAAAAGTCATTAAACAATTTTGAAAAGAAATTCAAGCAGCAGGAACTGAGCTCTGAGATCAGAACAATAGGCTCTATGAATTGGAACAGAGGCTTTCTGAAAGAAATGTCGACAGTTTTGAAGAATACTTTTCCCAGACAAGCTTCTTTGTGAGGGGATTTTTTTTTTAACAAACATGCCTATTTTTGACTCAGCTCAGAAATGAAATATTTCAAAAGCCCTTTCAAGCTCAATATCTCTAAAATTATTCTTTTAGAGTTATACTTTAAGGGGGTACGAGAGGAGTGGGATTAAGAAGGATACCAAGTTCATAAAATTTTCATAGGCGTAATAAAGGTGCACACAAATCCTCACTTCGCCATTCATTTCTTTAGTGTTTTAGATAAGACAAACAAAAAAACTATTTGGAAAAGATGGTGATATCATGTGGAATAAGAAGGTATTTCAAAGTTCAGTTTTAGTAAAGGAAAGCATAAGATAAAATTGATTACTTTCTGAGTTTAGAAGTTTTAAAAGGGGAGTTTTAATGAGAAATATTTTTACAAGTTTTGTTTTCAATAATTAGTGTTATTGAATATAAAAATGCAGCTGCTCCTTGAAGACCATAGGTTTGAACTGCATAGATCCAATTATACACGGATTATTTTTTCAATAAATACATTGAAAAATTTTGGAGATTTATGAAAATTTGAAAAAATTCACAAACCAGGGAGTCTGAAAATATCTTAAAAATTAAGAAAAAGGTACAGGAACAGGTATATAGATCAATGGAGCAGAATTGAGATTCCAGAAGCAAAACCTCAATTCCTCAACCAACTCATCTTCGACAAAGCCCCCACCACCTACCAGTGGGGAGAAGAGAACCTATTCAGTAAATGGTGCTGGGAAAACTGGTTGACCACATGCAGAAGATTGAAACAGGACCCTTATCTATCCCCATGCACAAAGGTTAACTCCAAATGGATCAGAGACCTAAATGTAAAACCTCAAACCATAAGAACCTTAGAAAAGGAAGGAAATACTCTCATGGAAATCGGAACTGGCATCCAATTCCTGTACAAAACCCGAAACCCACAGGACTTAAGAGAGAAGATAGACAAATGGGACCTTATTAAACTGACAAGCTTCTGCAAAGCCAAAGAAACCATCAAGAGAGCAGGAAGACAGCCTACAGACTGGGAAAAAGTCTTTGCCAACTCTAGGTCTGACAAAGGCTTAACATCCTGGATCTACAAGGAACTGAAACGTACTGAAAAGAAGAAAACAAACAACTCCATTATAAAATGGGCAAAAGATATGAACAGACACTTCACAAAAGAAGACATTCGAGAAGCCAACAAACACATGAAGAAATGCTCAACCTCACTAATCATCAGGGAGATGCAAATCAAAACCACACTGAGATACCACCTAACTCCAGTCAGAATGGCAATTATCAACAACTCAAAAAATAACAGCTGCTGGAGAGGGTGTGGTGAAAAGGGAACACTTCTACACTGCTGGTGGGAGTGTAAACTAGTGCAACCTCTGTGGAAAGCAGTGTGGCGATTCCTAAAAGCTCTAAAAATTGACCTTCCATATGACCCTGCAATCCCCCTACTGGGAATATACCCTGAAGAACACAAATCACTCTATAAAAAAGATACCTGCACACGTATGTTTATCGCAGCATTGTTCACAATAGCAAGAACCTGGAAACAACCATGCTGCCCATCAAAAGAGGACTGGATTAAAAAAATGTGGTACATATACACGATGGAATACTACGCAGCCATAAAAAAGAACAAAATCATGAATTTTGCAGCAACCTGGATGGAACTAGAGTCTATAATACTGAGTGACCTCACACAGAGACAAAGATCAGAATATCACATGTTCTCACTCATATAATGGACCTTGAACATCCAATGTAATACTATAACAAAATGACTGACGGTACTGGGAAACTATGGGGGGGAGGGGGAGGGGATTAACAGTAGCAAATATCTGTCTGGGGCTGGGAAAACACCTCTTATCTACAGGGTGCCTGAATGAAACGTCATTGTACACCTAACCCTTAACTGTACCCCACAAAACCATAATAAAAAATACTGATTAATAAAAAAAAAAAAAAAGAAAGAAAGAAAAATCACAGCCGGGCTCGGAGGCTCAGCCTGTAATCCCGCGCCGTTGGGAGGGTGAGGTGAGTGGATTGCCGGAGCCCACGGGCTCGAGACTGCCTGGGCAGTGAGACCTCATCTCCACAATAAATCAAAAATTCAGCCGGGCGTGGTAGCACATACCTGTAATTCCGGCTACTCGGAAGGCTGAGGTGGAAGGATCGCCGGAGCCCAGCAGGTCGAGGCTGCGGTGGCCGGGAGCGGCCACTGCACTGTAGTCTGGGCGACAGAGTGAGACCCCAACTCAAAAAAAGAAAAAGAAAAATCACACTGTCTTTTCTGTCCATCTGACTTAATGAATCCCGATTTACACTAACTTCTTCATTTTGTATTCAAGACATATGTGATTTGAAAAGTATGCAATTTGCCCCTATCATGCAACAGGTATTTTTCAGGGTATAAAACAATAATAAAACGGGTCCTGCATGTCAATAAATAGAAAAGAATTGAGATTTTGAAATCTAATGCTTATTATCATAGGGGTTCACTTAACTCTAGCCAGGAGAAGATTGCTTTTTTTTTTTTGGAATTGGAGTCTCACTCTGTCGCCCAGACTGGAGTGCAGTGGCCGCTCCCGGCCACCGCAGCCTCGACCTGCTGGGCTCCGGCGATCCTTCCGCCTCGACCTTC